>NW_027046305.1:0-27796 GCF_025399875.1 Dalotia coriaria | reverse complement strand
AAAAAAGCTTGTCAAAACGTGCTGTTCTGCTAAAATAAGCATTTTCAAGCATTTTAGATCGTTGAAATCGTTCAAATAGAAGCATATTAATAAAAAACGAATAATAAAAATTCGTCGTTTTATGCTGTTTTACGCGTTAAAACGCAGATTAAAAGCTCAAAACGTGCTGTTTTGCTAAAATAAGCATTTTCAAGCATTTTAGATCGCTGAAATCGTTCAAATAGACGCAATATTAATAAAAAACGAATAATAAAAATTTCGTCGTTTTATGCTGTTTTACGCGTTAAAACGCTGATTAAAAGCTCAAAACGTGCTGTTCTGCTAAAGTAAGCATTTTCAAGCATTGTAGATCGTTGAAATCGTTCAAACAGACGCAATATTAATAAAAACGAATAATAAAAAATTCGTCGTTTTATGCTGTTTTACGCGTTAAAACGCAGATTAAAGCCTCAAAACGTGCTGTTTTGCTAAAATAAGCATTTTCAAGCATTTTAGATCGTTGAAATCGTTCAAATAGAAGCAATATTAATAAAAACGAATAATAAAAAATTCGTCGTTTTATGCTGTTTTACGCGTTAAAACGCAGATTAAAGCTCAAAACGTGCTGTTTTGCTAAAATAATCATTTTCAAGCATTTTAGATCGTTGAAATCGTTCAAATAGAAGCAAATATTAATAAGCAGAAACGAATAATGTGCACCCGTCGTTTTATATACCTTTTACGCGTTAAACGCAGATTAAAGCTCAAACGTGCTGTTTTGCTAAATAAGCATTTTCAAGCATTTTAGATCTTTGAAATAGTTCAAATAGCTAAATATTAATAAAAACGAATGACGCACCTGTCGTTTTATGCTGCTTTACGCGTTAAAACGCAGATTAAAGCTCAAAACGTACCTGTTTTGCAAAAATAAGCATTTTCATCTTTTTAGATCGTTGAAATCGTTCAAATAGACGCAAATATTAATAAAAAAACGAATAATAAAATTTCTGCCGTTTTACGCTGTTTTACGCGTTAAAACGCAGATTAAAAGCTCAAAACGCTGTTTTGCTAAATAAGCATTTTCAAAGCATTTGATCGTTGAAAATCGTTCAAATAGAAGCGTTATTGGCAAAAACGAATAATAAAAATTCGTCGTTTTATGCTGTTTTATCCGTTAAAACGCAGATTAAAGCTCAAAAACGTGCTGTTTTGCTAAAATAAAGCATTTTCAAGCATTTTAGATCGTTGAAACCCGGTCTAACAGACGCACAAAATAAAAACGAATAATAAAAATTTCGTCAAGCTTATTGTTTTACGCGTTAAAACGCAGAATAAAGCTTAAAACGTGCTGCTTGCCGCTAAAATAAGTATTTTCAAGCATTTTGTAGATCGTTGAAATCGTTCAAATAGACGTGCACATTAATAAAACGAATAATAAAAATTTCGTCGTTTTATGCTGTTTTACGCGTTAAAACGCAGATTAAAGCTCAAAAACGTGCTGTTTTGCTAAAAATAAGCATTTCAAGCATTTTAGATCGTTGAAATCGTTCGAATAGAAGCAATATTAATAAAACGAATAATAAAAATTCCGTCGTTTTATGCTGTTTTAGGTGTTAAAACGCAGTGATTAAAGCTCAAACGCTGTTTTGCTAAAATAAGCATTTTCAAGCATTTTATCGTTGAAATCGTTCAAATAGACGCACATTAATAAAAAACGAATAATAAAAATTTCGTCGTTTTGCTGTTTCACGCGTTGCACCGCTGATTAAAGCTCAAAACGTGCTGTTTTGCTAAAATACATTTTCAAACACGATCGTTAAAATCGTTCCAATAGACGCAATATTAATAAAAAAACGAATACCAAAAATCTGTCGTTTTATGCTGTTTTACGCGTTAAAACGCAGATTAAAGTTCAAACGTGCTGTTATGCTAAAATAAGCATTTTCAAGCATTTTAGATCGTTGAAATCGTTCAAAATAGCAATATTAATAAAACGAATAATAAAAATTTCGTCGTTTTATGTTGTTTTACGCGTTAAACGCAAATTAAAAGCTCAAAACGTGCTGTTTTAAAAGCCAAAGCATTTTCAAGCATTTTAGATCGTTGAAACTGTTCAAATAGAAGCACATAATAAAAACAAATAATAAAAAATTGTCGTTTTATGTTGTTTTACGCGTTAAAAACGCAGATTAAAGCTCAAAAACGTGTGCTGTTTTGCTAAAATACATTTTCTTAAGCATTTAGATCGTTGAAATCGTTCAAATAGAAGCAATATTAATAAAACGAATAATGTACCTGTCGTTTTTATGTTGTTTTACGCGTTAAAACGCAGATTAAAGCTCAAAACGTGCTGTTTTGCTAAAATAAGCATTTTCAAGCGAATCTTAGACTGTTGAAATCGTTCAAATAGATTTCAATATTAATAAAAACGAATAATAAAAATTTCGTCGTTTTTATTCTGTTTTACGCAGCAACACGAAGCTCAAAAAATGCTGTTTTGCTAAAAATAAGCATTTTCAAGCATTTTAGATCGTTGGAAATCACGTTTAAATAGAAGCAATATTATCAAAAAACGAATAATAAAAATCTGTCGTTTTGTGCTGTTTTACGCGTTAAAACGTTAAATTAAAGCTCAAAACGTGCTGTTTTGCAAAAATAAGCATTTTCAAGTATTTCCAGATCGTTGAAATCGTTCAAATAGAAGCAATATTAATAAAAAACAAATAATAAAAATTTATCGTTTTTATGTTGCGCTTACGCGTTAAATGCAGATTAAAGCTCAAAATCGCGCTGTTTTGCTAAAATAAGCATTTCAAGCATTTTAGATCGCTGAAATCGTTCAAATAGGAAGTAATATTAATAAAACAATAAAAAATTCGTCGTTTTTATGATGTTTTACGCGTTAAAACGCAGATTAAAAGCTCAAAACGCTATTGCTAAAATAAGTATTTCAAGCATTTTAGATCGTTGAAATCGTTCAAATAGACGCAATATTAATAAAAACGACAACAAAATTCTGTCGTTTTATGTTGTTTTACGCAAGTTAAAACGTTGATTAAAGCCTCAAAACGTGCTGTTTTGCAAAATAAGAATCTCTAAGCATTTTAAATCGTTGAAAATCGTTCAAATAGACGCACATTACCAAAACGAATAATAAAAAATTCATCGTTTTTATAAGCTGTTTTAAGCGTTAAACGCAGATTAAAAGCTCAAAAAACGTGCTGTTTTGCTAAAAATAAGCATTTTCAAGTATTTGTAGATCGTTGAAATCGTTCATAGAAGCAATATTAATAAAACGAATAATAAAATACTCGCATCGTTTTATGTTGTTTTACGCGTTAAAACGCAGATTAAAAGCTCAAAACGTGCTGTTTTGCTAAAATAAGCATTTTCAAGCATTTTAGATCGTTGAAATCGTTCAAATAGACGCAATATTAATAAAAACGAATAATAAAAAATTTCGTCGTTTTATGTTGTTTTACGCGTTAAAATGTTGATTAAAGCTCAAAACGTGCCGTTTTGCTGTACAAGCATTTTCGCGACGATCGTTGATATCGTTCAAATAGACGCAATATTAATAAAAAAGAATAATAAAAAATTCGTCGTTTTATGCCGGTTTACGCGTAAAAACGCAGATTACAGCTCAAAACGTGCTGTTTTGCTAAAATAAGCATTTTCAAGCATTTTAGATCGTTGAAATCGTTCAAATGAAGCTACCATTAATAAAAACGAATAATAAAATTTCGTCATTTTTATAAGCATTTACGCGTTAAAAACGCAGATTTAAAGCTCAAACGCTGTTTCGCTAAAATAAGCATTTTCAAGCATTTTAGATCGTTGAAATCGTTCAACAGACGCAATATTAATAAAAACGAATAATAAAATTTCGGTCGTTTTATGCTGTTATACCGCGTTAAACGCAGATTAAAAGCTCAAAACGTGCTGTTCTGCTAAATGTTACTTTCAAGCATTTTAGATCGTTGAAATCGTTCAAATAGCTAAATATTAATAAAAATGAATAATAAAAATTCGTCGTTTTATGCTGTTTTACGCGTTAAAACGCAGATTAAAGCTCAAAACGTGCTGTTTTGCTAAAATAAGCATTTTCAAGCATTTTGTGATCGTTGAAATCTACCAAATAGACGCAATATTAATAAAAACGAATAATAAAAAATTTTCGCTGTTTTATGTTGTTTTTACGCGTTAAAAACGCTGATTAAAGCTCAAAACGTGCTGTTTTGCTAAAGTAAGCATTTTCGCTTAATTTTAGATCGTTGAAATCGTTCACGAAGCACATTAATAAAACAAATACAAAAAAATTCGTCGTTTTATGTTGTTTACGTAAAATGTAGATTAAAGCTCAAACGCTGTTTTGCTAAAATAAGCATTTTCAAGCATTTTAGATCGCTGAAATCGTTCAAATAGAAGTTAAATATTAATAAAAAACGAATAATAAAAAAATTCGTCGTTTTGCGCTGTTTTACGCGTTAAAATCGCAGATTAAAGCTCAAAACGTGCCGTTTTGCTAAAATAAGCATTTTCAAGCATTTTAGATCGTTGAAACCGTTCAACAGACGCAATATTAATAAAAACGAATAACAAAAATTCTCGCCGTTTTATGCTGTTTTACGCGCTAAAACGCTGATTAAAGCTCAAAACGTGCCGTTTTGTAAAAATAAGCACCTCGCGATCGTTGAAATCGTTCAAATAGACGTGCTAATATTAATAAAAACGAATCACAAAAATCTGTCGTTTTATGTTGTTTTGCTGCTAAAACGATTAAAAGCCTCAAAACGTGCTGTTTTGCTAAAATAAGCATTTCAAGCATTTTTTAGATCGTTGAAATCGTTCAAATAGAAGCAATATTAATAAAAACGAATAATAAATATTTCGTCGTTTTATGTTGTTTTACGCGTTAAACGCAGATTAAAGCTCAAACGTGCTGTTTTGCTGTACAAGCATTTCAAGCATTTTAGATCGCTGGAAATCGTTCAAATAGACGCACATTAATAAAACGAATAATAAAAAATTTCGTCGTTTTATGTTGTTTTACGCGTTAAATGTTGATTAAAGCTCAAACGTGCTGTTTTGGTTAAAATAAGCATTTTCAAGCATTTTAGATCGTTGATATCGTTCAAATAGACGTGCAATATTAATAAAAAAGAATAATAAAAAATTCGGCTGTTTTATGCCGCATGCCAAAACCTATTCGCCCAAAACGCCGCCGCCGCTACCGCCATTTTATCCGTTTAAAACGTTCAAACAGCCAGATAACAAAACCGAATAAAAATTTCTGCTGTTTTATAAGCTGTTTTACGCGTTAAAACGCAGATTAAAAGCTCAAAACGTGCTGTTTTGCTAAAATAAGCATTTTCAAGCATTTTAGATCGCTGGAAATCGTTCAAATAGACGCAATATTAATAAGAAACGAATAATAAAAATTTCGTCGTTTTTATGCTGTTTTACGCGTTAAACGCGATTAAAAGCTCAAAAACGTGCTGTTCTGCAAATAAGCATTTTCGCTAATTTTAGATCGTTGAAATCGTTCAAATAGAAGTTGGCCATTAATAAAAAACGAATAATAAAAAATTGCCGTTTTATGTTGTTTTATGCGTTAAAAACGCAGATTAAAAGCTCAAAACGTGCTGTTTTGCTAAAATAAGCATTTTCAAGCATTTTAGATCGTTGAAATCGTTCAAATAGACGCAATATTAATAAAAACGAATAATAAAAAATTCACGTTTTATATGCTGTTTTACGCGTTAAAACGCTGATTAAAAGCTCAAAAACGTGCTGTTCTTGCCAAAGTAAAGCATTTCAAGCATTGTAGATCGTTGGAAATCGTTCAAACAGACGCAATATTACTAAAACGAATAATAAAAATTCGTCGTTTTATGTTGTTTTACGCGTTAAAACGGGCTGATTAAAGCTTAAAAACGTGCTGTTTTGCTAAAATAAGATTTTCAAGCATTTTAGGATCGTTGAAATCGTTCAAATAGACGCGCAAATATTAATAAAACGAATAATAAAAAATTCGTCATTTTTATTCTTGTTTTACGCGTTAAAACGCAGATTAAAGCTCAAAACGCGCTGTTTTGCTAAAATAAGCATTTCTGGCATTTTAGATCGTTGAATTGTTCAAATAGAAGTTAATATTAATAAAAACGAATAATAAAAATTCGTCGTTTTTATGTTGTTTTACGCGTTAAAACGCAGATTAAAAGCTCGTAAAACGTGCTGTTTTGCATAAATAAGCATTTTCAAGCATTTTAGATCGTTGAACCTTCAAATAGACGCAATATTAATAAAAACGAATAATAAAAATCTGTCGTTTTATAGCTGTTTTACGCGTTAAACGCAGATTAAAGCCTCAAAACGCGCTTTTTTTGCTAAAAAAAAAGCATTTTAACAAACGTTAAATGGGTTAAATCGTTCAAATAGAGCAATATTAACAATAATAAAAATTCTTAGTGTTTTCGCTTATACGCAGATTAAAGCTCAAAACGTGCTGTTTGCTAAATAAGCATTTTCAAGCATTTTAGATCGTCGAAATCGTTCAAATAGACATATAATAAAAACGAATAATAAAAATTTCGTCGTTTTATGCTGTTTTACGTTAAAACGCAGATTAAAAGCTCAAAACGGCTGTTTTGCTAAAATAAGCATTTTCAAGCATTTTTCGTTGAAATCGTTCAAATAAGCAATATTAATAAAACGAATAATAAAAATTTCGTCGTTTTATGCTGTTTTACGCGTTAAAACGCAGATTAAACTCTAAAACGTGCTGTTTTGTTAAAATAAGCATTTTCATTGAACGTTTAAATCGTTCAAAAGAGCAAATTAATAAAAACAATAAAAAAAATTCGTATGCTTTTAGCGTTAAAACGCAGATTAAAAGCTCAAAACGTGCTGTTTTGCTAAAATATTTAAGATTTTCAGATCTTGAAATGGTTCAATTAAAAGCAATATTAATAAAAAAATAATAAATTTTTGTGTTTTACGCGTTAAAACGGTTAAAAGCCGAAAACGTGTGTTTTGTAAAATAAGCATTTCAAGCATTTTAGATCGTTGAAATCGTTCAAATAGACGCAATAAAATAAAAACGAATAATAAAATTTTGTCGTTTTATGCTGTTTTACGCGTTAAAACGCAGAATAAAGCTCAAAACGTGCTGTTTTGCTTAAAATAAGCATTTTCAAGCATTTTAGATCATTGAAATCGTTCAAATAGACGCAATATTAATAAAAACGAATAATAAAAATTTCGTCGTTTTTATGCTGTTTTACGCGTTAAAACGCAGATTAAAAGCTCAAATCGTGCTGTTTTGCTAAAATAAGCATTTTAGATCGCTTGAAATCGTTCAAATAGAAGCAATATTAATAAAACGAATAATAAAAATTCGTCGTTTTATGCTGTTTTACGCGTTAAAACGCAGATTAAAGCTCAAAACGTGCTGTTTTGCTTAAAATAAGCATTTTCAGCATTTTAGATCGTTGAAATCGTTCAAATAGACGCAATAAAAATAAAAACGAATAATAAAATTTCGTCGTTTTATGCATTTTACGCGTTAAAACGCAGAATAAAGCTCAAAACGTGCTGTTTTGCTAAAATAAGCATTTTCAAGCATTTTAGATCGTTGAAATCGTTCAAATAGAAGCAATATTAATAAAAACGAATAATAAAAAATTCGTCGTTTTTATGCCGTCTTACGAGTTAAAACGCAGATTAAAGCTCAAAACGTGCTGTTTTGTTAAAATAAGCATTTTCAAACATTTTAGATCGTTGAAATCGTTCAAATAGAAGCAATATTAATAAAAACGAATAATAAAAATTCGTCGTTTTATGCTGTTTTACGCGTTAAAACGCAGATTAAAGCTCAAAACGTGCTGTTTTGCTAAAATAAGCATTTTCAAGCATTTTAGATCGTTGAAATCGTTCAAATAGACGCAATTAATAAAAACGAATAATAAAATTTCGTCGTTTTATGCTGTTTTACGCGTTAAAACGCAGATTAAAAGCTCAAAACGTGCTGTTTTGCTAAAATAAGCATTTTCAAGCATTTTAGATCGTTGAAATCGTTCAAATAGAAGCAATATTAATAAAAACGAATAATAAAAATTAGTCGTTTTATGCTGTTTACGCGTTAAAACGCGAGATTAAAGCTCAAAACGTGCTTTTTGGTAAAATAAGCATTTTCAAGCATTTTAGATCGTTGAAATCGTTCAAATAGACGCAATAAAAATAAAAGACGAATAATAAAAATTTCGTCGTTTTTATGCTGTTTTACGCGTTAAAACGCAGAATAAAGCTCAAAACGTGCTATTTTGCTAAAATAAGCATTTTCAGCATTTTAGATCGTTGAAATCGTTCAAATAGACGCAATATTAATAAAAACGAATAATAAAATTTCGTCGTTTTATGCTGTTTTACGCGCTTAAAACGCAGATTAAAGCTCAAATCGTGCTGTTTTGCTAAAATAAGCATTTTAGATCGTTGAAATCGTTCAAATAGAAGCAATATTAATAAAAACGAATAATAAAAATTTCGTCGTTTTTATGCTGTTTTACGCGTTAAAACGCAGATTAAAGCTCAAAACGTGCTGTTTTGCTAAAATAAGCATTTCAAGCATTTTAGATCGTTGAAATCCGTTTAAATAGAAGCAATATTAATAAAAACGAATAATAAAAATTCGTCATTTTAATGCTCTTTTACGCGTTAAAACGCAGATTAAAGCTCAAACTGCTGTTTTGCTAAAATAAGCATTTTCAAGCATTTTAGATCGTTGAAATCGCTGAAATAGACGCAATATTAATAAAAACGATTAATAAAAATTTCGTCGTTTTTATGTTTTACGCGTTAAAACGCAGAATAAAGCTCAAAACGTGCTGTTTTGCTAAAATAAGCATTTTCAAGCATTTTAGATCGTTGAAATCGTTCAAATAGAAGCAATATTAATAAAAACGAATAATAAAAATTCGTCGTTTTATGCAGTTTTACGCGTTAAAACGCAGATTAAAGCTCAAAACGTGCTGTTTTGCTAAAATAAGCATTTTCAAGCATTTTAGATCGTTGAAATCGTTCAAATAGAATCAATATTAATAAAAACGAATAATAAAAAATTCGTCGTTTTATGCTGTTTTACGAGTTAAACGCAGATTAAAAGCTAAAACGTGCTGTTTTTTAAAATAAGCATTTTTCAAGCATTTTAGATCGTTGAAATCGTTCAAATAGAAGCAATATTAATAAAACGAATAATAAAAATTCGTCGTTTTATGCTGTTTTACGAGTTAAACGCAGATTAAAAGCTAAACGTGCTGTTTTTAAAAAAAGCTTTTAAGCATTTTAGATCGTTGAAATCGTTCAAATAGAAATATTAATAAAACGAATAATAAAAAATTCCTTTTTTTATGCTGTTTTCGCGCTAAAACGCAGATTAAAGCTCAAAACGTGCTGTTTTGCTAAAATAAGCATTTTCAAGCATTTTAGATCGTTGAAATCGTTCAAATAGACGCAATATTAATAAAAACGAATAATAAAAAAATCGTCGTTTTATGCTGTTTTACGCGTTAAAACGCAGTTTAAAAACTCAAAACGTGCTGTTTTGCTAAAATAAGCATTTTCAAGCATTTTAGATCGTTGAAATCGTTCAAATAGAATCAATATTAATAAAAACGAATAATAAAAATTCCGTCGTTTTATGCTGTTTTACGGTTAAACGCAGATTAAAGCTCAAAACGTGCTGTTTTGTTAAAATAAGCATTTTCAAGCATTTTAGATCGTTGAAATCGTTCAAATAGAAGCAATATTAATAAAAACGAATAATAAAAATTTCTCGTTTTTATGCTGTTTTACGGTTAAAACGCAGATTAAAGCTCAAAACGTGCTGTTTTGCTTAAAATAAGCATTTTCAAGCATTTTAGATCGTGAAATCGTTCAAATAGAAGCAATATTAATAAAAACGAATAATAAAAATTCGTCGTTTTATGCTCTTTTACGCGTTAAAACGCAGATTAAAGCTCAAAACGTGCTGTTTTGCTAAAATAAGCATTTTCAAGCATTTTAGATCGTTGAAATCGTTCAAATAGACGCAATATTAATATAAAACGAATAATAAAAAATTCGTCGTTTTATGCTGCTTTTACGCGTTAAAACGCAGATTAAAGCTCAAAACGTGCTGTTTTGCTAAAATAAGCATTTTCAAGCATTTTAGATCGTTGAAATCGTCAAATAGACGCAATATTAATAAAAACGATTAATAAAAATTCGTCGTTTTTATGCTGTTTTACGGTTAAAACGCAGAATAAAGCTCAAAACGTGCTGTTTTGCTAAAATAAGCATTTTCAAGCATTTTAGATCGATTGAAATCGTTCAAATAGAAGCAATATTAATAAAACGAATAATAAAAAATTCGTCGTTTTATGCTGTTTTACGCGTTAAAACGCAGATTAAAACTAAAAACGTGCTTTTTTGCTAAAAAAAACTTTTTCCGATTTTAGATCGTTGAAATCGTTTCAAATAAAAACTATTAATAAACAAATTTAAAAAATTGTTTTTTTTATGCTGTTTTACAGTTAAAACGCAGATTAAAACTCAAAACGTGCTTTTTTGTTAAAAAAAAAAGCATTTTAAAAAGCATTTTAGATTGTTGAAATCGTTCAAATAAACAATATTAATAAAAACGAATAAAAAAAATTCTTTTAGCTTTGGGGGAAAAAAACGCAGTTTAAAAACAAAAACCTTTTTGCTAAAAAAAACATTTTCAAGCATTTTAGATCGTTGAAATCGTTCAAATAGACGCAATATTAATAAAAACGAATAATAAAATTTCGTCGTTTTATGCATTTTTACGCTTTAAAAACGCAGATTAAAGCTCAAAACGTGCTGTTTTGCAAAAAAGGGGAAACCGGAAATTTTTTTAAGATCTTTGAAACCCGTTCAAATAAAATCAATATTAATAAAAAGGGGAATAAAAAAATTCGTCTTTTTTATGCTTTTTAACAGGTTAAAACGCAGTTTAAAAACTCAAAACGTGTTTTGTTTTGTTAAAAAAAAGCATTTTCAAGCTTTTTTAATCGTTGAAATCGTTCAAATAAAAACAATATTAAAAAAAAACGAATAAAAAAAATTCCCGTCTTTTTTTATGTTTTGTTTTAAAAGTTAAAACGCAGTTTAAAAAGCTCAAAACGTGCTGTTTTGTTAAAATAAGCATTTTCAAGCATTTTAAAATCGAAAAAAATCGTTCAAATAGAAGCAATATTAATAAAAAGAATAAAAAAAAATTCGTCTTTTTTTATGCTTTTTTTCGCGTTAAAACGCAGATTAAACTCAAAACGTGCTTTTTTTCAAAATAAGCATTTTCAAGCTTTTTTAGATCGTTGAAATCGTTCAAATAGACGCAATATTAAAAAAAAACGGATAAAAAAAAAATCGTCGTTTTATGCTGTTTTACGCGTTAAAACCCCAGTTTAAAAACTCAAAACGTGCTGTTTTGCTAAAAAAAGCATTTTCAAGCATTTTAGATCGTTGAAATCTTTCCCAAATAAACAATATTAATAAAAACGAATAAAAAAAAATTCGTCGTTTTTATGCTGTTTTAATTTAAAAACCCTTAAAACTCAAAACGTGCTTTTTTTGATAAAATAAAAAGCTTTTTTTAGATTGTTGAAATCTTTTCAAATAGAAGCAATATTAAAAAAAACGAATAAAAAAAATTCGTCGCTTTTATGCTTTTTGCGGGTTAAAACGCAAAATTAAAGCTCAAACTTTTTTTAAAATAAGCTTTTTCAAAAAGTTTTGGGTTGAAATCGTTTCAAATAGACGCAATTTTTAAAAAAAAACGAATAAAAAAAATTTCGTCGTTTTTGGGGTTTTACGCGTTGAAAACGCAATTTAAAAACTAAAACGTGCTGTTTTGTTTTAAAATAAGCTTTTAAAAGCATTTTAAGTCGTTTGAAATCTTTCCCAAATAGAATCAATATTAATAAAAAAGAAAAATAAAATTCGCCCTTTTTTTATGCTGTTTCAATTAAAACGCAGATTAAAGCTAAAAACGTGTTTTGTTTTGTTAAAATAAGCTTTTTTCAAGCATTTTAGATCGTTGAAATCGTTCAAATAGAAGCAATATTAATAAAAAACGAATAAAAAAAAATTCCTCTTTTTTATGCTTTTTTTACGGTTAAACCCCCAGATTAAAGCTCAAAACGTGCTGTTTTTTTAAAAATTAAAAGCTTTTTTAAGATCGTTGAAACCCTTTTCAAATAAAAACAATATTAAAAAAAACGAATAAAAAAAAATTCGTCGTTTTTTTGCTTTTTTACGCGTTAAAACGAGTTTAAAAAGCTCAAAACGTCCCCTTTTTTTTGCTAAAATAAAAGATTTTCAAGCATTTTAGATCGTTGAAACCCCGTTCAAAAGACCAATAAAATTATAAAACAAAATAAAAAAAAATTGTCTTTTTTTATGCTCTTTTCCCGCTTTAAAAACGCAGATTAAAACTCAAAACGTGCTTTTTTTGCTAAAATAAGCATTTTCAAGCTTTTTTAGATCTTTGGGAAATCGCTCAAATAGACGCAATATTAAAAAAAAACGATTAATAAAAATTTCGTCTTTTTTATGCTGTTTTGCTTTAAAACGCGGGGAATAAAACTCAAAACGTCTGTTTTCCCCCAAAACCTTTTTCAAGCTTTTTTAGATCGATGAAATCTTTAAAATAGAAGCAATATTAATAAAAAGGGAATAAAAAAAAATTCGTCGTTTTTTTGCTTTTTTTCCCCCAAAACGCAGTTTAAAAACTCAAAACGTGCTTTTTTTGCTAAAATAAGCATTTTCAATTTTTTTTAGATCGTTGAAATCGTTCAAATAGACGCAATATTAATAAAAACGAATAAAAAAACCGTCCCGGTTTTATGCTTTTTTTCGCTTTAAAAAGCAGTTAAAACTCAAAACGTGCTGTTTTGCTAAAAAAGCATTTTAAAGCTTTTTTAGACCCTTTGGGAAATCTTCCCAAAAAAAACAAAAAATTAAAAAAAAAACGAATAAAAAAAAAATTCGTCTTTTTTATGCTTTTTTACGGTTAAACGCGAAAAAAATAAAACGGGGCTTTTTTGGGTTAAAAAAAAAGCTTTTTTAAACATTTAAAATTTTTGAAATCGTTCAAATAGAAGCAATTTTTCGAAAAAAAAAAAATTCGTCGCTTTTATGCTTTTTTTTACGCGTTAAAACGAAAGATTAAACCCAAAAACGTGCTTTTTTTAAACAAAATAAGCTTTTTTCAAGCTTTTTTAGATGGTTTGGGGAAATCGTTAAAATTTAAGCGCAAAAATTAAAAAACGAATAATAAAAATTTCGTCTTTTTTATGCTTTTTTTACGCGTTAAAACGCAGATTAAAACCCAAAACCTGCTGTTTTGCTAAAATAAGCATTTTCAAGCATTTTAGATCTTTGAAATTTTAAAAAGGAATCAATATTAAAAAAAACGAATAATAAAATTGTCGTTTTTATGTTTTTTTTACAGTTAAAACGCAGTTTAAAAGCTCAAAACTTTTTGCTTTTTTTGTTAAAATAAGCTTTTTTCCGGGAAAGATCTTTGGGAAATTTTAAAATAAAGGGCAATATTAATAAAAACGAATAAAAAAATTCGTTTTTATGCTGTTTCACGCGTTAAAACGCAAAAAAAAACTCAAAACGTGCTGTTTTCCCTAAAATAAGCATTTTCAAGCAGGATCGTTGAAACCCTTTCCCAAAAAAAAAGCAATATTAAAAAAAAGCGAATAATAAAAAATTCGCGTTTTTGCTTTTTTGGGTTAAAACGCAGTCCTCAAAACGTGCTTTTTGATAAAATAAAGCATTTTCAAGCATTTTAGATCGTTAAAAATGGGTTCCCAAAAAAAAAGCAATATTAAAAAAAAAGGGAATAAAAAAAATTCGTCTTTTTTTATGCTGTTATACGCTTTAAAAACGCAGTTAAAAACTCAAAACGCTTTTTTTTTTCCCAAAAATAAGCATTTTCAAGCATTTTAGATCGTTGGAAATCGTTCAAATAGACGCAATATTAATATAAAACAAAATAAAAAAAATCGTCTTTTTTTATGCTGTTTTACGGGGTTAAAACGCAGTTTAAAAAACTCAAAACGTGCTGTTTTGCAAAAAAAGCATTTTCAAGCATTTTTAGATCTTTTGAAATCGTTCAAATAGAAGCAATATTAAAAAAAACCCCAATAAAAAAAAACCCGTCTTTTTTATCTTTTTTTTAGCGTTAAAACCAGATTAAAGCTCAAAACGTGCTTTTTTGGGAAAAAAAAAGCATTTTAAACCCTTTTAGATGTTGAAATCGTTAAATAGAAGAAAATATTAAAAAAAAAGGGAAATAAAAAATTCGTCTTTTTTTATGCTTTTTTACGCTTTAAAAACGCAGATTAAACCTAAAAAACGTGCTGTTTTGCTAAAATAAGCATTTTCAAGCTTTTTTAGATCGTTGAAATCGTTCAAATAGACGCAATATTAAAAAAAACGAATAAAAAAAAATTCGTCGTTTTTAGGGTTTTCGAAAAACGCAGTTTAAAAACTCAAAACGTGCTGTTTTCCCAAAAAAAACTTTTTTCGGAAATTTTTAGATCGTTGAAACCCTTTTTAAAATGAAGCAATATTAAAAAAAACGAATAATAAAAATTCGCCCTTTTTTTAATGCTTTTTTCCGCTTTAAAAACCCCAGATTAAAGCTCAAAACGTGCTGTTTTTTTTAAAAAGCATTTTAAAACATTTTAGATCGTTGGGAAATCGTTCAAATAGAAGCAATATTAATAAAAACGAATAATAAAAATTGTTTTTATGCTTTTTTTTACGCGTTAAAACGCAGATTAAAACTAAAAACGTGCTTTTTTTGTTTAAAATAAGCAATTTCAATCTTTTAGATCGTTGAAATCGTTCAAATAAAAACAATATTAATAAAAACGAATAAAAAAAAATTCGTCGTTTTTATGCTTTTTTTACGCGTTAAAACGCAGTTTTAAACTCAAAACGTGCTTTTTTTGCTAAAATAAGCAATTTCAAGCTTTTTAGATCGTTTCCGTTCAAATAGACGCAATATTAATAAAAACAATAATAAAAATTTCGTCGTTTTTATGTTTTTACGCGTTAAACGCAGATTAAAGCTCCTGTTTTTGGTAAAATAACTTTTTTCGGCATTTTAGATCGTTGAAACCCCGTTCAAATAGACGCAATAAAATAAAGAGGGAATAATAAAAAAATTTCTCGTTTTATGCTTTTTTGCGTTAAAACGCGAATAAAGCTGGCTTGCTTTTTTGGGCAAAAAAACTTTTTTGGCTTTTTAGATCGTTGAAATCGTTCAAATAGACCCCCCAAAAAAAAGGGAATAATAAAAATTTCGTCGTATTTATGCTGTTTTCGCTTTAAAAAACGCAGTTTAAAAACTCAAATCTTCTTTTTGCTAAAATAAGCATTTTAGATCGTTAAAACCCCGTTAAAATTGAAGCAATATTAATAAAAAAAATAAAAAAAAATTCGTCTTTTTTTATGCTGTTTTTGCGTTAAAACGCAGATTAAAGCTCAAAACGTGCTGTTTTTTAAAATAAGCATTTTCAAGCATTTTAGATCGTTGAAACCCGTTCAAATAGACGCTTAAAAAAAAAACGGAATAATAAAAATTTTCTTTTTTATGTTTTTCGCTTTAAAAACGCAGAAAAAAGCTCAAAACGTGCTGTTTTGCAAAAAAGCTTTTCCCCCAAGGGGTTTTTTAATTTAAACCCGTTCAAATAGACGCAATTAAAATAAAAACGAATAATAAAAAATTTCGTCGTTTTTTTATTTTTTCGCGTTAAAACGCAGAATAAAAAAAACTTAAACAGGTTTTTCCCCAAAAATAAGCAAAAACAAATCGTTGAAATCGTTCAAAAAAAAGCAATATTAATAAAAACGGAAAAAAAAAATTCGTGTTTTTATTTTATACGCATTAAAACGCAGATTAAAAGCTCAAAACGTGCTGTTTTGCTAAAATAAGCATTTTCAAGCATTTGAGATCGTTGAAATCGTTAAATAGAAGCAATATTAATAAAAAACGAATAATAAAAATTCCGTCCATGCTGTTTTACGCGTTAAAACGCAGATTAAAGCTCAAAACGTGCTGTTTTGCTAAATAAGCATTTTCAAGCATTTTAGATCGTTGAAATCGTTCAAATAGAAGCAATATTAAAAACGAATAATAAAAATTCGTCGTTTTATGCTGTTTACGCGTTAAAACGCAGATTAAAACTCAAAACGTGCTGTTTTGCTAAAATAAACTTTCAATCATTTTAGATCGTTGAAATCGTTAAATAGAAGCAAATTAATAAAAACGAATAATAAAAATTCGTCGTTTTATGCTGTTTTACGCGTTAAAACGCAGATTAAAGCTCAAAACGTGCTGTTTTGCTAAAATAAGATTTCAGCATTTTAGATCGTTGAAATCGTTCAAATAGACGCAATATTAATAAAAACGAATAATAAAAATTTCGTCGTTTTTATGCTGTTTACGCGTTAAAACGCAGATTAAAAGCTCAAAACGTGCTGTTTTGGTAAAATAAGCATTTTCAAGCTTCAGATCGTTGAAATCGTTCAAATAGACGCAATAAAATAAAAGACGAATAATAAAATTTCGTCGTTTTATGCTGTTTACGCGTTAAAACGCAGAATAAAGCTCAAAACGTGCTGTTTCGCTAAAATAAGCATTTTCAAGCATTTTAGATCGTTGAAATCGTTCAAATAGACGCAATATTAATAAAAACCAAAATAAAAATTCGTCGTTTTTATGCTGTTTACGCGTTAAAACGCAGATTAAAGCTCAAAACGTGCTGTTTTGCTAAAATAAGCATTTTCAAGCATTTTAGATCGTTGAAATCGTTCAAATAGAGCAATATTAATAAGAAACGAATAATAAAAATTTCGTCGTTTTTATGCTGTTTTACGCGTAAAACGCAGATTAAAAGCTCAAACGTGCTGTTTTGCTAAAATAAGCATTTTCAAGCATTTTTGATCGTTGAAATCGTTTCAAATAGAAGCAATATTAATAAAAACGAATAATAAAAAATTCGTCATTTTTATGCTCTTTACGCGTTAAAACGCAGATTAAAGCTCAAAACGTGCTGTTTTGCTAAAATAAGCATTTTCAAGCATTTTAGATCGTTGGAAATCGCCTCAAATAGACGCAATATTAATTAAAAAACGAATAATAAAAATTTCGTCGTTTTATGCTGTTTTACGCGTTAAAACGCAGAATAAAAGCTCAAAACGTGCTGTTTTGCTAAAATAAGCATTTTCAAGCATTTTAGATCGTTGAAATCGTTCAAATAGAGCATATTAATAAAAAACGAATAACAAAAATTCGTCGTTTTATGCTGTTTTACGCGTTAAACGCAGATTAAAGCTCAAAACGTGCTGTTTTGCTAAAATAAGCATTTTCAAGCATTTTAGATCGTTGAAATCGTTCAAATAGAAGCAACATTAATAAAACGAATAATAAAAAAATTCGTCGTTTTATGCTGTTTTACGAGTTAAAACGCAGATTAAAAGCTCAAAACGTGCTGTTTTGCTAAAATAAGCATTTTCAAGCATTTTAGATCGTTGAAATCGTTTAAATAGAATCAATATTAATTAAAAGAATAATAAAAATTTCTTTTTTGTTTTACGAGTTTAAACATTGAGATATGAATACGTGCTTTTTCGTAAATAAGCATTCAAGATTTAGATCGTTGAAATCGTTCAAATAGACGAATATTATAAAAACGAATTAAAATTACGTCGTTTATGCTCTTTTACGCGTAAAAAATTAAACTCAAAACGCTGTTTTGCTAAAATAAGTTTTCAATTTTAGAACGTAAATCGTCATTTTAAGCATTTAATAAAACGAAAATAAAAATTTCGGTTTTTGTATACGAATTAAAATTCGCGATTAAATCTAAATCGTTTTAAAGCAAATTAAAGTCAAATTTCGTTTTAATCGTTGAAATCGTTCTAAAGACGCAAATTAAAGAAACATATAAAAATTATCGTTCGTTTTTAGTCGTTTTACGCGTTAAAACGCTGATTAAAGCTCAAAACTTGCTGTTTTGCTATTAGATTTTCAAGCATTTTAGATCGTTGAAATCGTTCAAATAACACAATATTAATAAAAAAATAATAAAAATTCTCGTTTTTATCGTTTAAAAACGCAGATTAAAGCTCAAAACGTGCTGTTTTGCAAAAAGCATTTTCAAGCATTTTAGATCGTTGAAATCGTTCAAATAGAAGCAATATTAATAGAAAACGAATAAAAAAATTCGTCGTTTTGTTGTTTACGCTTTTAAAACGGGATTAAAAGCTCAAAACGGCGTTTTGATCATACATTTCAAGCATTTTAGACGTTGAAATCGTTCAATAGACGCAATATTAATAAAACGAATAATAAAAATTCGTCGTTTTATGCTGTTTACGTTAAAAACGCAGATTAAAGCTCAAAATGCGTGTTTTGCAAAATAAGATTTTCAAGATTTTAGATCGTTAAAAATCGTTCAATAAAAGCAAATTAAAAAACGAATAAAAAAAAAATTCGTCGTTTTATGTGCTTTTACGCGTTAAACGAGATTAAAGCTCAAAACGTGCTGTTTTGCTAAAATAAGAAAATTAAGCATTTTAGATCGCTGAAATCGTTCAAATAGAAGCAAATTAATAAAAATTCGTCGTTTTTATAGCTGTTTTACGCGTTAAAACGCAGATTAAAGCTCAAAAGGCTGTTTTGCTAAAATAAAGATTTCGCATTTGATCGTTGAAATCGTTCAAATAGCGCGAATATTAATGAAAAACGAATTAAAAATTTCGTCGTTTATAGTTTTACGCGTTAAACGCAGATTAAAGCTCAAAACGTGCTGTTTTGCTAAAATAAGCATTTTCAAGCATTTTAGATCGTTGAAATCGTTCAAATAGAAGCAATATTAATAAAACGAATAATAAAAATTCGTCGTTTTATGCTGTTTTACGCGTTAAAACGCAGATTAAAAGCTCAAAACGTGCTGTTTTGCTAAAATAAGCATATTCAAGCATTTTAGATCGTTGAAATCGTTCAAATAGAAGCAATATTAATAAAAATTCGTCGTTTTATGCTGTTTTACGAGTTAAAACGCAGATCAAAGCTCAATACGTGCTGTTTTGTTAAAATAAGCATTTTCTTGAAGCATTTTTAGATCCGTTGAAATCGTTCAAATAGACCTGTATTAATAAAAACGAATAATAAAAAATTCGTCGTTTTATGCTCTTTTACGCGTTAAAACGCAGATTAAACCTCAAAACGTGCTGTTTTGCTAAAATATAAAGCATTTTCAAGCATTTTAAGAACGATTTAAAATCACGTTCCAAAATAGACGCAATAGTGAAATAAAAACGAATAATAAAAAGAAGAATTTCGTCGTTTTTTATGCACCGGTTTTACGCGTTAAAACGCAGATTAAAAGAAGCTCAAAACGTGCTGTTTTAACAAAATAAAGCATTTTCAAACATTTTAGATCGTTGAAATCGTTCAAATAGACGCAATATTAATAAAAAGCGAATATTAAAAATTTCCGTCGTTTTTTGTACTTGTTTTACGCGTTAAAACGCTGATTAAAGCTCAAAACGTGCTGTTTTGCTAAAATAAAGCATTTTCAAGCATTTTAGATCGTTGAAATCGTTCAAATAGAAGCAATATTAATAAAAACGAATAATAAAAATTCGTCGTTTTTATGCTGTTTACGCGTTAAAACGCAGATTAAAGCTCAAAACATTGCTGTTTTGCTAAAATAAGCATTTTCAAGCATTTTTGATCGTTGAAATCGGCAAATAGACGCAATATTAATAAAAACGAATAATAAAAATTTCGTCGTTTTATGCTGTTTTACGCCCAAAACGCTGATTAAAGCTCAAAAACGTGCTGTTTTGCTAAAATAAGCATTTTCAATCATTTAGATCGTTGAAATCGTTCAAATATGCGCAATATTAATAAAAACGAATAATAAAAATTCGTCGTTTTATGCTATTTTACGCGTTAAAACGCAATTAAAGCTCAAAACGTGCTGTTTTGCTAAAATAAGCATTTTCAAGTATTTTTAGATCGTTGAAATTGTTCAAATAGAAGCAATATTAATAAAAACGAATAATAAAAAGAAATTTCGTCGTTTTTATACTGTTTTACGCGTTAAAACGCGATTAAAGCTCAAAACGTGCTGTTTTGCTAAAATAAGCATTTTCAAGCATTTTTAGATTGTTGAAATCGTTCAGAAGCAATATTAATAAAACGAATAATAAAAAATTCGTCATTTTATGCTGTTTTACGTTAAACGCAGATTAAAGCTCAAAACGTGCTGTTTTCAAAATAAGCATTTTCAAGCATTTTAGATCGTTGAAATCGTTCAAATAGGCAATATTAATAAAAACGAATAATAAAATTTCGTGTTTTTATGCTCTTTTTACGCGTTAAAACGCAGAATAAAGCTCAGAACGTGCTGTTTGCTAAAATAAGCATTTTCAAGCATTTTAGATCGTTGAAATCGTTCAAATAGAAGCAATATTAATAGAAACGAATAATAAAAAATTCGTCGTTTTGTAACATTTTACGCGTTAAACGCAGATTAAAACTCAAACGTGCTGTTTTTGATCAAATAAGCATTTTTCAAGCATTTTTAGATCGTTGAAATCGTTCAAATAGACGCAATATTAATAAAAAACGAATAATAAAAAAATTCGTCGTTTTTATGCTGTTTTACGCGTTAAAACGCAGATTAAGCTCAAAACGTGCTGTTTTGCTAAAATAAGCATTTTCAAGTAGATCGTTGAAATCGTTCAAATAGAAGCAATATTGTAAAAACGAATAATAAAAAATTCGTCGTTTTTATGCTGTTTTACGCGTTAAAACGCAGATTAAAACTCAAAACGTGCTGTTTTGCTAAAATAAAGCATATTCAAGCATTTTTAGATCGTTGAAATCGTTCAAATAGAAACGTATTAATAAAAATTCGTCGTTTTATGCTGTTGTTTTACGCGTTAAAACGCAGATTAAAACTCAAAACGTGCTGTTTTTGCTAAAACTAAACACATTTTCAAGCATTTTAGATCACGTTGAAATCACGTTCAAATAGACGCAATAATGTGAAAAACGAATAATAAAATTTCGTCGTTTTTATGCTGTTTTACGCGTTAAAACGCAGATTAAAGCTCAAAACATTATGTTTTGCTAAAATAATAATACATTTCAAAGCATTTTAGATCGTTGAAATCGTTCAAATAGACGCAATATTAATAAAAAGGAATAATAAAAATTCGTCGTTTTTATGCTGTTTTACGCGTTAAAATGCAGATTAAAGCTCAAAACGTGCTGTTTTGCTAAAATAAAGCATTTTCAAAGCATTTTAGATCGTTGAAATCGTTCAAATAGAAGCAATAGTAATAAAAACGAATAATAAAAATTCGTCGTTTTTATGCTTTGTTTACGCGTTAAAACGCAGATTAAAGCTCAAAACGTGCTGTTTTTGCTAAAATAGCATTTCAAGCATTTTTAGATCGTTGAAATCCCGCAGATTTCAAATAGACGCAATGATAATAAAAAACGAATAATAAAAATTTCGTCGTTTTATGCTGTTTTACGCGTTAAAACGCTGATTAAAGCTCAAAACGTGCTGTTTTTGCTAAAATAAGCATTTTCAATCATTTTAGATCGTTGAAATCACGTTCAAATAGACGCAATATTAATAAAAACGAATAATAAAATTCGTCGTTTTTATGCTATTTTACGCGTTAAAACGCAGATTAAAACTCAAAACGTGCTGTTTTTTTTTGCTAAAATAGAAAAGCATTTTCAAGCATTTTTGAATCGATTTGAAATCGTTCAAATAGAAGCAATATTAATAAAAAACGAATAATAAAAAATTCGTCGTTTTTATGCTGTTTTACGCGTTAAAACGCAGATTAAAACTCAAAACGTGCTGTTTGCTACAAATAAAAGCATATTCGGCATTTTTAGATCGTTGGAAATCGTTCAAATAGAAGCAATATTAATAAAATTCGTCGTTTTTTATGCTGTTTTACGCGTTAAAACGCAGTTAAGAAAACTCAAAACATTACTGTTTTGCTAAAATAAGCATTTTCATGCATTTTTAGATCGTTGAAATCACGTTCAAATAGACGCAATATTAATGAAAAACGAATAATAAAAATTCGTCGTTTTATGCTGTTTTACGCGTTAAAACGCAGATTAAAGCTCAAAACGTGCTGTTTTGCTAAAATAAGCATTTTCAGCATTTTAGATCGTTGAAATCGTTCAAATAGACGCAATATTATTAAAAACGAATAATAAAAATTTCGTCGTTTTTATGCTGTTACACGCGTTAAACGCTGATTAAAACCAAAACGTGCTGTTTTGCCGAAATAAACATTTTCAAGCATTTCAGATCGTTGAAACCGTTCAAATAGAAGCAATATTAATAAAAACAGATAATAAAAATTCGTCGTTTTTATGCTGTTTACGCGTTAAAGAAAACGCAGATTAAAACTCAAAACGTGCTGTTTTGCACAAAATAAGCATTTTTCAAGCATTTGGAGTCGTTGAAATCATTTCAAATAGGCAATATTAATAAAAACGAATAATAAAAATTTCGTCGTTTTTTTATGCTGTTTTACGCGTTAAAACGCTGATTAAGCTCAAAACGTGCTGTTTGCTAAAATAAGCATTTTCAATCATTTTAGATCGTTGAAATCGTTCAAATAGACGCAATATTAAAAAACGAATAATAAAAAATTCGTCGTTTTTTATGCTTTATTTTACGCGTTAAAACGCAGATTAAAGCTCAAAACGTGCTGTTTTAACAAAATAAGCATTTTCAAGCATTTTAGATCGTTGAAATTGTTCAAATAGAAGCAATATTAATAAAACGAATAATAAAAATTTCGTCGTTTTATGCTGTTTACGCGTTAAAACGCAGATTAAAACTCCAAAACGTGCTGTTTTGCTACAAAATAAAAGCATTTTCAAGCATTTTAGATCGTTGAAATCGTTTAAATAGAAGCAATATTAATAAAAAGCGAATAATAAAAATTCGTCATTTTATGCTGTTTTACGCGATTAAAAACGCAGATTAAAACTCAAAACGTGCTGTTTTGCTAAAATAAGCATTTTCAAAGCATTTTAGATCGTTAGAATCGTTCAAATAGAAACAATGGCAAAAATTCTACGTCGTTTTATGCTGTTTTTACGCGTTAAAACGCAGATTAAAACTCAAAACGTGCTGTTTGCTAAAATAAGCATTTGAAGCATTTTAGATCGTTGAAATCGATTTCGATAGAAGCAATATTAATAAAGCGAATAATAAAATTCGTCGTTTTATGCTGTTTTACGCGTTAAAACGCTGGGAATAAAGCTCAAAACGTGCTGTTTTGCTAAAATAAAGCATTTTCAAGCATTTTAGAACGTTGAAATCGTTCAAATAGACGCAATATTAATAAAAACGAATAATAAAAATTCGTCGTTTTATGCTGTTTTACGCGGTAAACGCAGATTAAGCTCAAAACGTGCTGTTTTTGCTAAAAATAAAGCATTTTCAAGCATTTTAGATCGTTGAAATCGTTCAAATGAAGCAATATTAATAAAAAACGGAGCCAGCTAAAAAATTTGTCGTTTTTATGCTGTTTTACGCGTTGAAACGCAGATTAAAGCTCAAAACGTGCTGTTTTGCTAAAATAAGCATTTTCAAGCATTTTAGATCGTTGAAATCGTTCAAAATAGAAGCAATATTAATAAAAAAATTCGTCGTTTTTATGTGCTGTTTTGCGCGTTAAAACGCAGATTAAACTCAAAACGTGCTGTTTGCACAAATAGCTTTCAAACATTTTAGATCGTTGAAATCACGTTCAAATAGAGCAATATTAATGAAAAACGAATAATAAAAATTTCGTCGTTTTTATGCTGTTTTGCTGCGTTAAACGCAGATTAAACAAAGCGTGCTGTTTGCTAAAATAATCATTTTCAAGCATTTTGATCGTTAAATCGTTCAAATGGGCGCAATATTAATAAAAAGGAATAATAAAAATTCGTCGTTTTTATGCTGTTTTACGCGTTCGTACAGATTAAAGCTCAAAACGTGCTGTTTTGCTAAAATAAGCATTTTCAAGCATTTTTAGATCGTTGAAATCGTTCGATAGAAGCAATATTAATAAAACGAATAATAAAAATTTGTCGTTTTTATGCTGTTTTACGCGTTAAAACGCAGATTAAAAACTCAAAACGTGCTGTTTTGCTAAAATAAGCATTTTCAAGCATTTTAGAACGTTGAAATCGTTCAAATAGACGCAATATTAATTAAAACGAATAATAAAAATTTCGTCGTTTTATGCTTTTTACGCGTTAAAACGCAGATTAAAGCTCAAAACGTGCTGTTTTGCTAAAATAAGCATTTTCAAGCATTTAGATCGTTGAAATCGTTCAAATAGAACAATATTAATAAAAACGAATAATTGAAAATTCGTCGTTTTATGCTGTTTTACGCGTTAAAACGCAGATTAATGCTCAAAACGTGCTGTTTTGCTTAAAATAAGCATTTTCAAGCATTTTGATCGTTGAAATCGTTCAAATAGAAGCAATATTAATAAAAACGAATAATAAAAATTTACGTCGTTTTATGCTGTTTTACGCGTTAAAACGCAGATTAAACTCAAAACGTGCTGTTTTGCTAAAATAAGCATTTTCAAGCATTTTTAGATCGTTGAAATCGTTTAAATAGAAGCAATATTAATAAAACGTAATAAAAATTCGTCATTTTTATGCTGTTTTACGCGTTAAAACGCAGATTAAAACTCAAACACGTGCTGTTTTTGCTAAAATAAGCATTTTCAAGCATTTTAGATCGTTGAAATCGTTCAAATAGAAGCAATATTAATAAAAAATTCGTCGTTTTATGCTGTTTTACGCGTTAAAAAACGCAGATTAAAGCTCAAAACGTGCTGTTTTGCTAAAATAAGCATTTTGAAGCATTTTTAGATCGTTAGAAATCGTTCAAATAGAACAATATATAAAAAGCGAATAATAAAAAATTCGTCGTTTTATGCGTTTTACGCGTTAAAACGCAGAATAAAGCTCAAAACGTGCTGTTTTGCTAAAATAAGCATTTTCAAGCATTTTAGAACGTTGAAATCGTTCAAATAGACGCAATATTAATAAAAACGAATAATAAAAATTCGTCGTTTTTATGCTGTTTTACGCGTTAAAACGCAGATTAAAGCTCAAACGTGCTGTTTTGCTAAAATAAGCATTTTCAAGCATTTTAGATCGTTGAAATCGTTCAAATAGAAGCAATATTAATAAAAACGAATAATAAAAAATTCGTCGTTTTATGCTGTTTTAGCGTTGAAACGCAGATTAAAACTCAAAACGTGCTGTTTTGCTAAAATAAGCATTTTCAAGCATTTTAGATCGTTGAAATCGTTCAAATGAAGCAATATTAATAAAAATTCGTCGTTTTATGCTGTTTTACGCGTTAAAACGCAGATTAAAGCTCAAAACGTGCTGTTTTGCTAAAATAAGCATTTTCAAGCATTTTAGATCGTTGAAATCAGTTCAAATAGAGGCAATATTATGAAAAACGAATAATAAAAATTTCGTCGTTTTATGCTGTTTTACGCGTTAAAACGCAGATTAAAGCTAAAGCGTGCTGTTTTGCTAAAATAATCATTTTCAAGCATTTTTAGATCAGTTGAAATCGTTCAAATAGACGCAATATTAATAAAACGAATAATAAAAATTCGTCGTTTTATGCTGTTTTACGCGTTAAAACGCAGATTAAACCTCAAAACGTGCTGTTTTGCTAAAATAAGCATTTTCAAGCATTTTAGAACGTTGAAATCGTTCAAATAGACGCAATATTAATTAAAACGAATAATAAAAATTTCGTCGTTTTTTATGCTGTTTTACGCGTTAAAACGCAGATTAAAGCTCAAAACGTGCTTTTTGCTAAAATAAAGCATTTTCAAGCATTTTAGATCGTTGAAATCGTTCAAATAGAAGCAATATTAATAAAAACGAATAATTGAAAAATTCGTCGTTTTTATGCTGTTTACGCGTTAAAACGCAGATTAATGCTCAAAACGTGCTGTTTTGCTAAAATAAGCATTTTCAAGCATTTTTAGATCGTTGAAATCGTTCAAATAGAAGCAATATTAATAAAAACGAATAATAAAAATTCGTCGTTTTATGCTGTTTTACGCGTTAAAACGCCGATTAAACTCAAAACATGCTGTTTTGCTAGAATAACATTTTCAAGCATTTTTAGATCGTTGAAATCGTTAAAAAATAGACGCAATATTAATGAAAAACGAATAATAAAAATATTACATCGTTTTTATGCTGTTTTACGCGTTAAAACGCAGATTAAAGCTCAAAACGTGCTGTTTTGCTAAAATAATCATTTTCAAGCATTTTAGATCGTTGAAATCAGTTCAAATAGACGCAATATTAATAAAAAGGAATAATAAAAATTCGTCGTTTTTAGCTGTTTTACGCGTTAAAATGCAGATTAAAGCTCAAAACGTGCTGTTTTGCTAAAATAAAGCATTTTCAAGCATTTTAGATCGTTGAAATCGTTCAAATAGAAGCAATATTAATAAAAACGAATAATAAAAAATTCGTCGTTTTTATGCTGTTTTACGCGTTAAAACGCAGATTAAACTCAAAACGTGCTGTTTTGCTAAAATAAGCATTTTCAAGCATTTTAGAACGTTGAAATCGTTCAAATAGACGCAATATTAATTAAAACGAATAATAAAAATTTCGTCGTTTTTATGCTGTTTACCGTTAAAACGCAGATTAAAACTCAAAACGTGCTGTTTTGCTAAAATAACATTTTCAAGCATTTTAGATCGTTGAAATCGTTCAAATAGAAGCAATATTAATAAAAACGAATAATTGAAAAATTCGTCGTTTTTATGCTGTTTTACGCGTTAAAAACGCAGATTAATGCTCAAAACGTGCTGTTTTGCTAAAATAAAGCATTTTCAAGTTTAGATCGTTGAAATCGTTCAAATAGAAGCAATATTAATAAAAACGAATAATAAAAAATTTCGTCGTTTTTATGCTGTTTTACGCGTTAAAACGCAGATTAAATAAAACGTGCTGTTTGCTAAAATAAGCTTTCAAGCATTTTAGAACGTTGAAATCTTTCCCAAATAGAGCAATATTAATAAAAAATGAGTTTTTTCTGTTTTTTAAAACGCATTAAAGCTTAAAAGGGTTTTTTTTGCAAAATAAGCATTTTCAAGATTTTGATTTGAAATTTTCAATTAGAGCGTTTAATGAAGCAATAATAAAAATTTTTTCTTTTTTAGCTTTAAAACCGGTTAAAGCTAAAGGGGGTTTTTCTAAAATTGTTTTCTTGTTTTGCTTTGATCGGAATGTTTGGCTTTAAAAATCGTGTAAATGCTGTTTTGTAAAAAGAAATTTTAAATTTTTAAAATCGTTGTGTTAAAATAAAGAAATTTTAAAATTAATAAAAACGAATAAAAAAATTTCCCGGGTTTTATGCTTTTTGCGTTAAAACGAAATTAAAAAAACGTGCTGTTTTGCTAAAAAAATTTAAAGCATTTTTTTTGAAATCCCAAATAGGGAAATATTAATAAAAAGTAAAAAAAATTGTCGTTTTTTTTTTGGGGAAAAACGCGTTCTAAAAAATTTTTTTTTAAGAAAATTTCAAGTTTTTTAAATTTTTAAAAAGAAAAAAAAATTTAAATTTTTTTTTTAGGTTTCCAAAAGCGTTAAAATAAAATGCTGGGTTTTTTTTAA
>NW_027046304.1:0-27808 GCF_025399875.1 Dalotia coriaria | reverse complement strand
AGCAGGGTTTTTTTTGGAAGGTTTAAAAATTTTTTTTTTTTTTTCCCCGGTTTTTAAAACGGGCAAAACACCCGGGTTTTTTTAAAAAAACGCCGAAATTTTTTTATTATTTTTTTTTATTAATTTTAAACGTTTCCAAAAAATTTGAAAAACGGTTTTGATTTTTCCCAACAAAAAATTAAAACGCTTTTTTTTTGAAAAATGTTTTTTAAATTTCCCAAAAAAAAGCAAAACAGCTAAACGATTTGAGTTTAATCTGCGTTTAACGCGTAAACAGAAAACGACGAATTTTTTATTATTCTTTTTTTCTTAAATTGCTCTATTTAAAACGATTCAACGATTAAAATGCTTGAAAATGCTTTATTTTAGCACAGCACGTTTTAAAAGCTTTTAACGCGTTTTAACGGCAAAACAGCATAAAACGACGAATTTTTATTATTTCGTTTTATTAATATTGCTTCATTTGAACGATTTCAAATCTAAAATGTTTTTAAAATGCTTATTTTAGCAAAACAGCACGTTTTGAGTTTAATCTGCGTTTTAACGCGTAAAACAGCATAAAAACGCGAAATTTTTATATTCGTTTTTTTAAATATTGCTCTATTTGAACGATTTCAACGATCTAAAATGCTTGAAAATGCTTATTTTAGCAAAACAGCACGTTTTGAGTTTTTAATCTGCGTTTTAACGGAAAAACAGCATAAAAACGACAAATTTTTTATTATTCGTTTTTATTTTATTGCGTCTATTTGAAGATTTCAACGATCTAAAAATGTTTAAAATGCTTATTTTAGCAAAAGCATTTTTGAGTTTTTAATCTGCGTTTTAACGCGTAAAACAGCATAAAAACGAAAATTTTTATTATTCGTTTTTTTAATATTGCTTCTATTTGAACGATTTTAACGATCTAAAATGTTGAAAATGCTTATTTTAGCAAAAACAGCACGTTTTGAGTTTTATCTGGTTTAAGGAAAAACAGCATAAAAACGACAAAATTTTTTATTATTCGTTTTTATTTTATTGCGTCTATTTGAACGATTTCAACGATCTAAAATGCTTGAAAATGCTTTTTTTAAAAGCAAAACAGCACGTTTTGAGTTTTTAATCTGCGTTTTAACGCGTAAAACAGCATAAAAACGACAATTTTTATTATTCGTTTTTATTAATATTGCTTCTATTTGAACGATTTAACGATCTAAAATGCTTGAAAATGCTTATTTAGCAAAACAGCACGTTTTGAGCTTTAACGCGTTTTAACGCGTAAAACAGCATAAAACACAATTTTTTATTATTCGTTTTATTAATATTGCGTCTATTTGAACGATTTAACGATCTAAAATGCTTTAAAAAATGCTTTATTTTAGCAAAACATTTATTTTTTAAGCAAAACAGCTAATTTTGAGCTTTAATTCGTTCGTTTTTTAACGTAAACGCATGAAAACGACGATTTTTATTATTCGTTTTTATTAATATTGCGTCTATTTGAACAATTTCAACGATCTAAAATGCTTGAAATGCTTATTTTAGCAAAACAGCACGTTTTGAGCTTTTAATTTACGTTTTAACGCGTAAAACAGATAAAACGACGAAATTTTATTATGCTTTTTTAAATACGCTTTTGAACGATTTCAACGTCTAAATGCTCGAAAATGCTTATTTAGCAAAACAGCACGTTTTGATTTAATCTGCGTTTTAACGCGTAAAAACTTTAAAAACGACTTTTTATTATTTGCTTTATTAATTTGCGTCTATTTGAACGATTTCAACGATCTAAAATGCTTGAAAATGCTTATTTTAGCAAAACAGCACGTTTTGAAAAGTTTTTTAACGCGTAAACAGCAAAACGAATTTTATTATTCGTTTTTTATTAATATTGCTTAAATTGCTGATTTTAATGATCTAAATGCTTAAAATGCTTATTTTAGCAAAAACACAATTTTGTTTAATCTGCGTTTTAACGCGTAAACAGCATAAAACGACGAAATTTTATTATATTCGTTTTTATTAATATTGCGTCTATTTAACGATTTCAACGATCTAAAATGCTTGAAAATTGCTTATTTTAGCAAAACAGCACGTTTTGAGTTTTTAATCTGCTTTTTAAACCGCAAAACAGCAAAAAAACGACGAATTTTTTTTTTCTTTTTTTATTAATATTGCCTTTTTGGGAAGATTTCGAGGGTTTCAAAAATGCTTGAAAATGTTTTGTTAGCAAAACAGCACGTTTTATTTTTTAATCTGCTTTTTAACGCGAAAAACAGCTTTAAAAAGGGACGAAATTTGTATTATTTTGTTTTTTTAATAATGCGTCTTTTTTGAACGATTTCAACGACCTAAAATGCTTGAAAATGCTTATTTTAGAAAAAACAGCAGGTTTTGAGCTTTATTCGCTTTTTAACGCGAAAAACAGCAAAAAAGACAAAATTTTTTTATTATTCTTTTTTTATTTTTTGCGTCTATTTGAAGGGTTTTTTCAACGATCTAAAGTTTTGAAAATGCTTATTTTAGAAAAAACAGCACGTTTCCCGTTTTTAACGGGGAAAAAAAGAAAAAAAAACGACAAATTTTTTATTATTCGTTTTTTTTGATATTGTTTCCCTTTTTTGGAAACGATTTCAACGATCTAAAATGTTTGAAAATGTTATTTTAAAAACAGCACGTTTTGAGTTTTAAACCCTTTTTTAACGCGAAAAAACAGCAAAAAAAACGACGAAATTTTTATTTTTCGTTTTTATTAATATTGCGCCGGGCCCGGAACGATTTCAACGATCTAAAAATGTTTTAAAAATGCTTTTTTTAGAAAAAACAGCCCCTTTTGAGCTTTTAATCGTTTAACGCGTAAAAAAAAGCATAAAAACGACAAATTTTTTTATTACCTTTTTTTTATTAATATTGTTTTCTATTTGAACGATTTCAACGATCTAAAATGCTTAAAAAGTTTTTTAAGCAAAAAACAGCACTTTTTGAGTTTTTTCCCCGCTTTTTAACGCTTAAAAACAGCATAAAAGACAAATTTTTTTATTATTCGTTTTTATTAATATTGCTTCTATTTGAACGTTTTAACGATCTAAAATGCTTGAAAATGCTTATTTTAGCAAAACAGCACGTTTTGAGTTTTTAATCTGCGTTTTAACGCGTAAAACAGCATAAAACGAGAATTTTTTATTATTCGTTTTTATTAATATTCTTTTATTTGAACGATTTCAACGATCTAAAATGCTTGAAAATGCTTTTTAGCAAAACAGCACATTTTGAGCTTTTAATCTGCGTTTTAACGCGTATAACAGCATAAAAACGACGAAATTTTTATTATTCGTTTTTATTAATATTGCGTCTATTTGAACGATTTCAACAATCTAAAATGCTTGAAAATGCTTATTTTAGCAAAACAGCACGTTTTGAGCTTTAATCTGCGTTTTAACGCGTAAAACAGCATAAAAACGACGAATTTTTATTATTCGTTTTTATTAATATTGCTTTTATTTGAACGATTTCAACGATCTAAAATGCTTATTTTAGCAAAACAGCACGTTTTGAGCTTTAATCTGCGTTTTAACGCGTAAAACAGCATAAAACGACGAATTTTTATTATTCGTTTTTATTATATCGCTCCTATTTGAACGATTTCAACGATATAAAATGCTTGAAAATGCTATTTTAGAAAACAGCACGTTTTGAGCTTTAATCTGCGTTTTAACGCGTAAAACAGCATAAAACGGCGAATTTTTATTATTCGTTTTTATTAATATTGCGTCTATTTGAACGATTTCAACTATCTAAAATGCTTGAAAATGCTTATTTTAGCAAAACAGCACGTTTTGAGCTTTAATCTGCGTTTTAACGCGTAAAACAGCATAAAAACGACTTTAATTTTTATTATTCGTTTTTATTAATATTGCTTCTATTTGAACGATTTCGACGATCTAAAATGCTTGAAAATGCTTATGTTAGCAAAACAGACGTTTTGAGCTTTAATCTGCGTTTTAACGCGTAAAACAGCATAAAACGACGAAATTTGTATTATTCGTTTTTATTAATAATGCGTCTATTTGAACGATTTCAACGACCTAAAATGCTTGAAAATGCTTATTTTAGCAAAACAGCAGGTTTTGAGCTTTTATTCTGCGTTTTAACGCGTAAAACAGCATAAAAACGACGAAATTTTATTATTCGTTTTTATTTTTATTGCGTCTATTTGAACGATTTCAACGATCTAAAATGCTTGAAAATGCTTATTTTAGCAAAACAGCACGTTTTGAGCTTTAATCTGCTTTTAACGCGTAAACAGCATAAAACGACGAATTTTTATTATTCGTTTTTATTGATATTGCTTCTATTTGAACGATTTCAACGATCTAAAATGCTTGAAAATGCTTATTTTAGCAAAACAGCACGTTTTGAGCTTTTAATCTGCGTTTTAACGCGTAAAACAGCATAAAACGACGAAATTTTATTATTCGTTTTTATTAATATTGCGTCTATTTGAACGATTTCAACGATCTAAAATGCTTGAAAATGCTTATTTTAGCAAAACAGCACTTTTGAGCTTTAATCTGCGTTTTAACGCGTAAAACAGCATAAAAACGACGAATTTTTATTATTCGTTTTTATTAATATTGCTTCTATTTGAACGATTTCAACGATCTAAAATGCTTGAAATGCTTATTTTAAGCAAAACAGCACGTTTTGAGCTTTATTCTGCGTTTTAACGCTTAAAACAGCATAAAAACGACGAATTTTTATTATTCGTTTTTATTAATATTGCTTCTATTTGAACGATTTCAACGATCTAAAATGCTTGAAAATGCTTATTTTAGCAAAAACAGCACGTTTTGAGCTTTAATCAGCGTTTTAACGCGTAAAACAGCATAAAACGACGAAATTTTTATTATTCGCTTTTTATTAATATTTCGTCTATTTGAACGATTTCAACGATCTAAAATGCTTGAAAATGCTTATTTTAGCAAAACAGCACGTTTTGAGCTTTAATCTGCGTTTTAACGCGTAAAACAGCATAAAACGACGAATTTTTATTATTCGTTTTTATTAATATTGCTTCTATTTGAACGATTTCAACGATCTAAAATGCTTGAAAATGCTTATTTTAGCAAAACAGCACGTTTTGAGCTTTAATCTGCGTTTTAACGCGTAAAACAGCATAAAAACGACGAAATTTTTATTATTCGTTTTTATTAATATTGCGTCTATTTGAACGATTTCAACGATCTAAAATGCTTGAAAATGCTTATTTTAGCAAAACAGCACGTTTTGAGCTTTAATCTGCGTTTTAACGCGTAAAACAGCATAAAAACGACGAATTTTTATTATTCGTTTTTATTAATATTGCTCTATTTGAACGATTTCAACGATTAAAGCTTAAAATTTATTTTAGAAAATGCTATTTTAAATTAATTCGTTTAACGCGTAAACAGCATAAAAACGAAAAGTTTATTATTCGTTTTATTAATATTGCTTATTTGAATTTAATAAATTTGAACATTTTAAGAAAACAGCTTTATTTTCTGGTTTAACGCGTAACAGCATAAAACGACGTTTTATTATTCGTTTTATAAGGCTTTTTTAAATTTCAACGATCTAAAATTGCTTAAAATGTTATTTTGCAAAACAGATTTAAAATTATTTTTTAACGAAAACAGCATAAAAAGACTTTTTATTCTTTTTATTAATATTGCGCATTTTAATTTCAATCTAAAATGTTGAAATGCTTATTTTAGCAAAAGACTTTTAGCTTTAACTGCTTTAACGCGTAAAACAGCATAAAAGGATTTTATTTTATTCTTTTATAACATTTTAAGAAATTTAATCTTTTTAAAAATCTTTATTTAAAAAACACTTTTACTTAATGCGTATTTAGCATAAAGCACTTTTACTTTATTTTGTTTTAACGTAAATTAAAATGCTTTTTTATTTAAAATTTATTTGAAGATTTAACAAAACAGATTTGAATTTTTTTACAAAAACGTTTTATTAATTTTTTTTAAGGGTTAAAATAAAAGCGAATTTTAAATTCACTTTTAAATCTTAATTGCGTTTTAACGATAAACAGCAAAATTTTATTTTTAATAACAGGTTTTATTTAACAGCTTTAACGAAACAATTAAATGCTTTTTATATTCGTTTTTGAACATTCACGTCTATTTGAAAATTTATACAAAATTTTAATTTCGTTTAAAACCGAAATTAGATTAACGATTAATTTAAAGCTTATTTTTTATAATATTGGTTTTTATCATTTAACGTAAAATCACGTAAAATGTTTAAAATGCTTTTAGCTTAAACGCCTTTTGCGTTTACATTAAAACGAAATTTTAAAAAACGTTTTTATTAATTTGTTTATTTAAATTTAACGAATTTAAATGTTTTTAAAATCCCTTTCAAGCTTTATTCAAAACCGTAGCTTACGGAAACTAACGTTTTAAAATCGCGTAATTTTAACGATTACGATTTAAAATTTGATGCTTTTTAAACATTTATTTAAATCTGAATTTTAAGAAAACAGCACTTAAAGACTTTAATGCGTTTTTTTTAAAAATTCCATAAAAACGATTTATTTTCTATTTTAAATGCTTTTATTTTAACGATTTCAACGATCTAAAATTTAATCTGTTTTTTAAACAAAAAGCACGTTTTGGTTTAATCTGCGTTTTAACCTAAAACATAAAACGACGTTTTTATTATTTTTTATTAAATTGCGTCTATTTGAACGATTTCAACGATCTAAAATGCATGAAAATGCTTATTTTAGCAAAACAGCACGTTTTGAGCTTTAATCTGCGTTTTAACGCGTAAAACAGCATAAAAACGACGAATTTTTTATTATTCGTTTTATATTAATATTGCTTCTATTTGAACGATTTCGACGATCTAAAATGCTTGAAAATGCTTATTTTAGCAAAACAGCACGTTTTGAGCTTTAATCTGCGTTTTAACGCGTAAAACAGCATAAAACGACGAAATTTTTATTATTCGTTTTTTATTTTATTGCGTCTATTTGAACGATTTCAACGATCTAAAATGCTTGAAAATGCTTATTTTAGCAAAACAGCACGTTTGAGCTTTAATCTGCGTTTTAACGCGTAAAACAGCATAAAACGACGAATTTTTATTATTCGTTTTTATTAATATTGCTTCTATTTGAACAATTTCAACGATCTAAAATGCTTGAAAATGCTTATTTTAGCAAAACAGCACGTTTGAGCTTTAATCTGCGTTTTAACGCGTAAACAGCATAAAAACGACGAAATTTTTATTATTCGTTTTTATTAATATTGTGTCTATTTGAACGATTTCAACGATCTAAAATGCTTGAAAATGCTTATTTTAGCAAAACAGCACGTTTTGAGTTTTAATCTGCGTTTTAACGCGTAAAACAGCATAAAAACGACGAATTTTTTATTATTCGTTTTTAATAATGCATCTTTTGAACGATTTCAACGACCAAATTGCTTAAAAAGCATTTTAAAAACAGCACGTTTTGAGCAACTGCTTTTTAACGCGAAAAAACAGCAAAAAAAACGACGAAATTTTTATTTTTCGTTTTATTAATATTGCGTCTATTTAACGATTTAACGATCAAAAAATGCTTGAAAATGCTTATTTTGAAAAACAGCACGTTTTGAGTTTATTCTGCGTTTTAACGAAAACAGCATAAAAACGACGAAATTTTATTATTCGTTTTTTTTTTTATTGCGTCTATTTGAACGATTTCAACGATCTAAAATGCTTAAAAAATGCTTTTTTTAGCAAAACAGCACGTTTTGAACTTTAATCTGCTTTTTAACGCGTAAAACAGCAAAAAAACGACGAATGTTTAATTATTCGTTTTTTATTAATATTGTTCTATTTGAACGATTTCAACGATCTAAAACGCTTGAAAATGCTTATTTTGCAAAACAGCCGTTTTGAGCTTTAATCTGCGTTTTAACGCGTAAAACAGCAAAAAAAACGACAAAATTTTTTTAATTCTTTTTTATTATTATTTTTATTTGAATGATTTCAACGATCAAAAAGCTTAAAATGCTTTTTTTTGCAAAACAGCACGTTTTGAGCTGTAATCTGCGTTTTAACGCGTAAAACAGCATAAAACGACGAATTTTTATTATTTTTTTTATTAATATTGGTCTATTTGAACGTTTTCAACGATCTAAAATGTTGAAAATGTTTTATTTTAGAAAAAACACACTTTTTGAGTTTAATCAGCGTTTTAACGCAAAACAGCATTAAAACGACGAAATTTTATTATTGTTTTTTTTTAAATATTGCGTCTATTTGAACGATTTCAACGATCTAAAATGCTTGAAAATGCTTATTTTAGCAAAAAAGCACGTTTTGATTTTTTAATCTGCGTTTTAACGCGTCAGCATAAAACGACAAATTTTTTTTATTATTTGTTTTTAAAAAATATTTTCTATTTGAACGATTTCAACGATCTAAAATGCTTGAAAATGCTTATTTTAGCAAAACAGCACGTTTTGAGCTTTAATCTGCGTTTTAACGCGTAAAACAGCATAAAAAACAACGAATTTTTATTTCGTTTTTATTAATATTGCTTCTATTTGAACGATTTCAACGATCTAAAATGCTTGAAAATGCTTATTTTAGCAAAACAGCACGTTTTGAGCTTTATTCTGCGTTTTAACGCGTAAAACAGCATAATAACGACGAAATTTTTATTATTCGTTTTTTTAATATTCTTCTATTTGAAACGATTTCAACAATCTAAAATGCTTGAAAATGCTTATTTTAGCAAAACAGCACGTTTTGAGCTTTAATCTGCGTTTTAACGCGTAAAACGTTAGCATAAAAAACGACGAAATTTTATTATTCGTTTTTATTATTATTTTGCCATTTGAATGATTTCAACGATCTAAAATGCTTGAAAATGCTTATTTTAGCAAAACAGCACGTTTTGAGCTGTATCTGCGTTTTAACGCGTAAAAGCATAAAACGACGAATTTTTTATTATTCGTTTTTATTAATATTGCGTCTATTTGAACGATTTCAACGATCTAAAATGCTTGAAAATGCTTATTTTAGCAAAAAGCCGTTTTGAGTTTAATCTGCGTTTTAACGCGTAAAACAGCATAAAAACGACGAATTTTTTATTATTCGTTTTTATTAATATGGCTTCTATTTGAACGATTTCAACGATCTAAAATGCTTGAAAATGCTTATTTTAGCAAACAGCACGTTTTGAAGTTTTTAATCTGCGTTTTAAGCTAAAAAGCATAAAACAACGAAATTTTTATTAATTCGTTTTTATTAATATTGCTCTATTTGAACGATTTCAACGATCTAAAATGCTTGAAAATGCTTTTTTTAAAGCAAAACAGCACGTTTTGAGCTTTATCTGCGTTTTAACGCTTATAACAGCATAAAAAACGACGAATTTTTATATTCGTTTTTATTAATATGCTTCTATTTGAACGATTTCAACGATCTAAAATGCTTGAAAATGCTTATTTTAGCAAAACAGCATCGTTTTGAGCTTTATCTGCGTTTTAACGCGTAAAACAGCATAAAAACGACGAAATTTTTATTATTCGTTTTTTAATATTGCTTCTATTTGAACGATTTCAACATCTAAAATGCTTGAAAATGCTTATTTTAGCAAAACAGCACGTTTTGAGCTTTAATCTGCGTTTTAACGCGTAAACAGCATAAAAACGACGAATTTTTTATTATTCGTTTTTATTAATATTGCGTCTATTTGAACGATTTCAACGATCTAAAATGCTTGAAAATGCTTATTTTAGCAAAAACAGCACGTTTTGAGCTTTAATCTGCGTTTTAACGCGTAAAACAGCATAAAAACAACGAATTTTTTATTATTCGTTTTTATTAATATGTTCTATTTGAACGATTTCTAACGATTAAAAATGCTTGAAAATGCTTATTTTAAGCAAAACAGCACGTTTTGAGTTTTATTTGCTTTTTAACGCGTAAAACAGCATAAAACGACGAAATTTTTAAGTATTTTTTAATATTGCTGTCTATTTGAACGATTTCAACATCTAAAAATGCTTGAAAATGCTTATTTTAAGCAAAACAGCACGTTTTGAGTTTTAATTCTGCGTTTTACGCGTAAAACAGCATAAAAACGACGAATTTTTATTATTCGTTTTTATTAATATTGCTTCTATTTGAATCGATTTCAACGATCTAAAATGCTTGAAAATGCTTATTTTAGCAAAACAGCACGTTTTGAGCTTTAATCTGCGTTTTAAGCGTAAAACAGCATAAAAACGACGAAATTTTTATTATTTCGTTTTTATTAATATTGCGTCTATTTGAACGATTTCAACGATCTAAAATGCTTGAAAATGCTTATTTTAGCAAAACAGCACGTTTTGAGTTTAATCTGCGTTTTAACGCGTAAACAGCATAAAAACGACGAAATTTTTATTATTCGTTTTTATTAATATTGCGTCTATTTGAACGATTTCAACGATCTAAAATGCTTGAAAATGCTTATTTTAGCAAAACAGCACGTTTTGAGCTTTAATCTGCGTTTAACGCGTAAACAGCATAAAACAACGAATTTTTATTATTCGTTTTTATTAATATTGTTTCATTTGAACGATTTCAACGATCTAAAATGCTTGAAAATGCTTATTTTAGCAAAACAGCACGTTTTGAGTTTTATTCTGCGTTTTAACGCGTAAAACAGCATAAAAACGACGAAATTTTATTATTCGTTTTTTAATATTGTTCTATTTGAACGATTTCAACAATCTAAAATGCTTGAAAATGCTTTATTTTAGCAAAACAGCACGTTTTGAGTTTAATCTGCGTTTTAACGCGTAAACAGCATAAAACCACGAAATTTTTATTATTCGTTTTTATTAATATTGCGTCTATTTGAACGATTTCAACGATCTAAAATGCTTGAAAATGCTTATTTTAGCAAAACAGCACGTTTTGAGCTTTATTCTGCGTTTTAACGCTAAACAGCATAAAACGACGAATTTTTATTATTCTTTTTTTATTAATATTGCGTCTATTTGAACGATTTCAACGATCTAAAATGCTTGAAAATGCTTATTTTAGCAAAACAGCACGTTTTGAGCTTTAATCTGCGTTTTAACGCGTAAAACAGCATAAAACAACGAATTTTTATTATTCGTTTTTATTAATATTGCTTCTATTTGAACGATTTCAACGATCTAAAATGCTTGAAAATGCTTATTTTAGCAAAACAGCACGTTTTGAGCTTTATTCTGCGTTTTAACGCGAAAAAACAGCATAAAACGACAAAATTTTTTATTATTCGTTTTTTTAATATTGCTTCTATTTGAACGATTTCAACAATCTAAAATGCTTGAAAATGCTTATTTCTAGCAAAACAGCACGTTTTGAGTTTTTAATCTGCGTTTTAACGCGTAAAACAGCATAAAACCACGAAATTTTTATTATTCGTTTTTATTAATATTGCGTCTATTTGAACGATTTCAACGATCTAAAAATGCTTGAAAATGCTTATTTTAGCAAAACAGCACGTTTTGAGCTTTATTCTGCGTTTTAACGCGTAAAACAGCATAAAAACGACGAAATTTTTATTATTCGTTTTTATTAATATTGCGTCTATTTGAACGATTTCAACGATCTAAAATGCTTGAAAATGCTTATTTTAGCAAAACAGCAAGTTTTGAGTTTAATCTGCTTTTTAACGCGTAAAACAGCAAAAAAAACGACGAATTTTTTATTTTTCCCGTTTTTATTATTATTGCTTCTTTTTGGGAAGGGATTTAAACGATCTAAAAATGTTTTAAAAATGCTTTTTTTTAAAAACAAGTTCTGTTTTTTTAATCTGCTTTTTAACGCGTAAAACAGATAAAAACGACGAAATTTCTATTATTCTTTTTTTATTAATATTGCGTCTATTTTGAACGATTTCAACGATCAAAAAGGGTTTTTAAAAAATGCTTATTTTACAAAACAGCACTTTTTTGAGTTTTTAATCTGCGTTTTAACGCGTAAAAAAAAGCAAAAAAAACGACGAATTTTTATTATTCGTTTTTAAAATTTTTTATTTAAAACGATTTCCGATCTAAAATGCTTGAAAATGCTTTAAGCAAAACCTTTTTGGGAACTTTAATCTGCGGTTTTAACGCGAAAACCGGGTTTTGAGCTTTAATCGGCTTTTTAACGCGAAAAAACAAGCATAAAAACGACAAATTTTTTTTATTATTCGTTTTTTTTTTTATTGCGTCTATTTGAACGATTTCAACGATCTAAAATGCTTAAAAAATGCTTATTTTAGCAAAACAGCAGGGTTTTGAGTTTTAATCGCTTTTTTAACGCGAAAAAACAGCATAAAACGACGAATTTTTATTATTCGTTTTTTTATTATTGCCATTTGAACGATTTAAAACGATCAAAAAGTTTGAAAATGTTTACCAAAAGCAAAAACAGCACGTTTTGAGTTTTAATCTGCGTTTTAACGCGAAAAACAGCAAAAAAGGGCCCGAAATTTCTATTATTCTTTTTTATTATTTGCGTCTATTTGAACGATTTCAACGATCAAAAAATGCTTGAAAATGTTTTATTTTAGAAAAAAACAGCACGTTTTGGTTTTTTAAACCCTTTTTAACGCGTAAAACGGGCCAAAACGACAAATTTTTTTATTTTTCCCTTTTTTATTAATATTTTTCTATTTGAAACGTTTTCCCCAACGATCTAAAATGTTTGAAAAATGCTTTTTCCCCGCACGTTTTGAGTTTTTAATCTGCTTTTTAACGCGTAAAACAGCTTTTAAACGAACAATTTTTTTATTATTCGTTTTATTAATATTGCTTTATTTAAACGATTTAAACCGATCTTGTCCCCCTTTTGAAAATGTTTTTTGGGCAAAACGGGTTTTGAGTTTTAAGGGGGTTTTAACGCGAAAAACCTTTTTGGGCTTTAATCGGTTTTTTTAACGCGTAAAATAGCAAAAAAACGAAAATTTTTTTTTATTATTTGTTTTTTTATTAATTTTTGCGTCTTTTTTGGCGTTTTCCCCAAGGGGACAAAAAATGTTTGAAAATGATATTTTTGCCGACGTTTTGAGTTTTTAATCTGCGTTTTAACGCGAAAACCGGCACCAAAAAAAAGGGAATTTTTTTTTTTATTCGTTTTTTTTAAATTTGTTTATTTGAACGTTTTCAAGGGACGGAAATGTTTGAAAATGCTTATTTTAGCAAAACAGAAAGTTTTGAGTTTTTTTAACCTGGACGTTTTTAAATTTTTTTAAAATTGTTTCTTTTTTGAACGATTTCAACGATCTAAAAGGGTTTTGAAAATGCTTTATTTTTCCAAAACAACGTTTTGAGTTTTAATCGGCGTTTTAACGCGAAACAGCAAAAAAACGAGGGAAATTTTTATTTTTCCCTTTTAATTAATATTGCGCCCCCCATTTGAACATTTCAAACGATTTTGGAATGCTTGAAAATGCTTTTTAGCAAAACAGCAGGGGTTTTTGGAGTTTTATTCTGCGTTTTAACGCGTAAAAAAGATAAAAACGACGAATTTTTTATTATTCGTTTTTTTTTTTAAATTTTTTATTGCGTATTTTTGGGAACGATTTAAAACGATCTAAAATGTTTTGAAAATGCTTATTTAGCAAAACAGAAAGTTTTGAGCTTTATTCTGTTTTTTTAACGCGTAAAACAGCAAAAAAACGAGGGAAATTTTTTTTATTATTTTTTTTATTTTAGCGTCTATTTGAACGATTTAAAGGGTTTTCAAAATGCTTGGAAAAGTTTTTATTTTAGAAAAAACAGATGTTTTAAAATTTTTAAAACCCCTGCTTTAACGGGAAAACAAAAAAAGGGGACGAATTTTTATTATTTTTTTTTAAATTAATATTGCGTCTATTTGAACTTTTCCAACGATTTTAAATGTTTTGAAAAGCTTTTTTTTTGGGCAAAGCACCGTTTTGTTTTTTAATCAGCTTTTTCACGCGATAAACAGCATAAAACGACAAATTTTTTTATTATTTTTTTATTAATTTTTCCCCCATTAGAAGGGATTTAAACGATCAAAAAAGCTTGAAAATGCTTTTTTAAAGCAAAACAGCACGTTTTAAATCTGCTTTTTAACGCGTAAAAAAACCCTTAAAAACGCAAATTTTTTTTTCCCGAAAATTGCGTATATTTGAACGATTTAACGACCCTTTTTGGAAAAGGCTTATTTTAAAAAAAACAGCACGGGCTTTTTTCCCGCTTTTTAAAACGCGTAAAACAGAAAAAAAACGAGGGAAATTTTTTTTTTTTATTCGCTTTTGAACGTTTCCCGATTAAAAATTGCTTGAAAAGTTTATTTTTTCCGGTTTTGGTTTTTAAATCTGTTTTTTAAACCCGTAAAAAGAATAAAAAACAAATTTTTTTTATTATTCGTTTTTTTTTTTTGGGTTTAAATTTTTGAAACGATTTCAACATTAAAATCCCGGAAAATGTTATTTTAAGCAAAAACACGTTTTGAGTTTTTAATCTGCTTTTTAACGCGAAAACAGCAAAAAAAACGAAAAATTTTTGATTATTGGTTTTTTTTTAATTTTTCCCCCCCCTTTTAAAAGGGATTTCAACGGATCTATAAATGCTTATTTTAAAAACACCGTTTTGTTTTTTAACGGCGTTTTAACGCGAAAAACGCTAAAACGAAATTTATTATTCGTTTTTTTTTTTATTGCTTTAGAACGATTTCAACGATCTAAAATGTTTAAAATTTTTTTGGAAAAAACCCCTTTTTATTTTTAATCTGCGTTTTAACGGGGTAAAACAGCATAAAACGACGAATTTTTATTATTCGTTTTTATTAATATCGCTTTTTTTTGAAAAAATTTCAAGGGATCTAAAATGCTTAAAAATGTTTATTTTAGCAAAACAGAAATTTTTTTACCCGCGTTTTAACGGAAAAGCAAAAACCCCACGAAATTTTTTTTCCTTCGTTTTATTAATATTGTTTATTTGAACGATTTCAAAAACCCCAAATTGCTTGAAATGCATTTTTAAAAACAGCACGTTTTGAGTTTTAATCTGCGTTTTAACGCGAAAAAACAGAAAAAGGGCGAAAAATTTTTAAATTATTCATTTTTTTTAAATTTGGTCTATTTGAACGATTTCAAGGGCCCCCAAAGTTTAAAAAATGCTTTTTTTTGAAAAACAGCACGTTTTATTTTATTCTGCGTTTTAACGGAAAAATAAAACACGGAATTTTTTTTATTTTTTTTTTTTGAACGTTTTTAACGATTTTAAAAATGTTTAAAAATGCTTATTTTAGCAAAACAGCACGTTTTGAGTTTTTGGTTTTTGCGCAAACAAAAAAAATTTAATTTTTTTTACGGCGTCTTTTCCCAAACGATTTAAACAAAAATTTTAAAATTTTAAATTTTTAAGAAAAAAAACTTTTAAAACTGCGAAGGAAAACCCAGCAAAAAAAAACGTAACGTTTTTTTATTATTCGTTTTTATTAATATTGTTTTATTTGAACGTTTTCCCCAACGATCTTGTTTGAAAATGTTATTTTCCCCGCACGTTTTGAATTTTTAACTGCGTTTTAACGCGAAACCCTTTTTTGGGTTTTAATGGCGTTTTAACGCGGTAAAACGCATAAAACGACGAATTTTTATTATTCGTTTTTATTTTATTGCGTCTATTTGAACGATTTCAACGATCTAAAATGCTTGAAAATGCGCTTATTTAGCAAAACAGCACGTTTTGAGCTTTTAATCTGCGTTTTAACGCGTAAAACAGCTATAAAACGACGAATTTTTATTATTCGTTTTTTATTATTGCTTCTATTTGAACGATTTCAACGATCTTAAAATGCTTGAAAATGCTTATTTTAGCAAAACAGCACGTTTTGAGTTTTAATCTGCGTTTTAACGCGTAAACAGCATAAAAAACGACGAAATTTCTATTATTCGTTTTTATTAATATTGCTTCTATTTGAACGATTTCAACGATCTAAAATGCTTGAAAATGCTTATTTTAGCTAAACAGCACGTTTTGAGCTTTAATCGGCGTTTTAACGCGTAAAATGTTACAAAACGACGAAATTTTATTATTCGTTTTAATTAATATTGCGTCTATTTGAACGATCAACGATCTACAAATGCTTGAAATGCTTATTTTAGCAAAAACAGCACGTTTTGAGCTTTATTCTGCGTTTTAACGCGTAAAACAGCATAAAAAACGACGAATTTTTATTATTCGTTTTGCCATTATTGCGTATTAAACGACTTAACGATCTAAAAATGCTTTGAAAAATGCTTATTTTAGCAAAACAGCACGTTTTGAGTTTTATTCTGTCTTTAACGCGTAAAGCAGCATAAAAACGACGAAATTTTTATTATTCGTTTTTATTTTATTGCGTCTATTTGAAACGATTTCAACGATCTCAAATGCTTCAAAATGCTTATTTTAGCAAAACAGCACGTTTTGAAAGCTTTAATTCGTTTTAACGCGTAAAACAGCATAAAAAACGACGAATTTTTATTATTTGTTTTTATTAATATTGCGTCTATTTGAACGATTTCAACGATCTAAAAATGCTTGAAAATGCTTATTTTCGCAAAGCAGCACGTTTTGACTTTTAATCAGCGTTTTAACGCGTATAACAGCATGTAAAAACGACGAAATTTTATTATTTGTTTTTATTAATATTGCGTCTATTAGGAACGATTTCAACGATCTAAAATGCTTGAAAATGCTTATTTTAGCAAAACAGCACGTTTTGAGCTTTAATCTGCGTTTTAACGCGTAAAACAGAATAAAAACGACGAATTTTTTTATTATTCGTTTTGCCAATATTGCTTCTATTTGAACGATTTCAACGATCTAAAATGCTTGAAAATGCTTATTTTGTAGCAAAACAGCACGTTTTGAGTTTTAAATCTGCGTTTTAACGCGCAAAACAGCATAAAACGACGAAATTTTATTATTCGTTTTACAATATTGCGTATTTGAACGATTTCAACGATCTAAAATGCTTGAAAATGCTTATTTAAAGCAAAACAGCACGTTTGAGCTTTATTCTGCGTTCACGCGTAAAAACAAAAGCATAAAAAACGACGAAATTTTGCATATCGTTTTTTATTTTATTGCGTCTATTTGAACGATTTCAACGATCTAAAAATGCTTGAAAATGCTTATTTTGAAAGCAAAAACAGCACGTTTTGAGCTTTAATCTGCGTTTTAACGCGTAAAACAGCATAAAAACGACGAATTTTTTATTATTCGTTTTTATTAATATTGCTTTAATTTGGAACGATTTCAACGATCTAAAATACTTGAAAAATGCTTATTTTAGCAAAAACAGCACGTTTTGAGCTTTTAATCTGCGTTTTAACGCGTAAAACAGCATAAAACGACAAAATTTTTATTATTCGTTTTATTAATATTGCGTCTATTTGAATGATTTTAACGATCTATAATGTTGAAAATGCTTATTTTAGCAAAAACAGCACGTTTTGAGCTTAAATCTGCGTTTTAACGCGTAAAACAGCACATAAAACGACGAATTTATTATTCGTTTTTATTAATATTGCTTTATTTGAACGATTTACAACGATCTAAAAATGCTTGAAAATGCTTATTTCAGCAAAACAGCACGTTTTGAGCTTTAATCTGCGTTTTAATCAAGTAAACAGCATAAAAACGACGAATTTTTATTATTCGTTTTTATTAATATCAGTTTATTTGAACGATTGCAACGATCTAAAATGCTTGAAAATAGCGGTTTTAGCAAAAACAGCATAATGTTTTGAGTTTTAACTGCGGTTTTAACGCGTAAACAGCATAAAACGACGAATTTTTATTATTCGTTTTATTAATATTGCTTCTATTTGAACGATTTCAACGATCTAAAATGCTTGAAAATGCTTATTTTAGCAAAACGACGTTTTGAGCTTAATCTGCGTTTAACGCGTAACAGCATAAAACAGAAATTTTTTTATTCGTTTTATTAATATTGCGTTATTTGAACGATTTCAAGATTAAATGCTTGAAATGTTTATTTTAGCAAAACAGCACGTTTTGAGCTTTATCTGCGAAGGAAAACAGCATAAACACGAAATTATTCTGTTTTTATTTATTGCGTCTATTTGAACGATTTCAACGATCTAAAATGCTTGAAAAAGCTATTTTAGCAAAACAGCACGTTTTGAGCTTTAATCTGCGTTTTAACGCGTAAAAAGCATAAAACACGAATTTTTTATTCGTTTTATTAATATTGCTTCTATTTGAACGATTTCAACGATCTAAAATGCTTGAAAATGTTTTATTTTAGCAAAACAGCACGTTTTGAGCTTTAATCTGCGTTTTAACGCGTAAAACAGCATAAAAACGACGAAATTTTTTATTATTCGTTTTTATTAATATTGCGTTTTATTTGAAACGATTTAACGATCTAAAATGCTTGAAAATGCTTATTTTAGCAAAACAGCACGTTTTGAGCTTTAATCTGCGTTTTAACGCGTAAAAGCTAAAACGCTATTTTATATCGTTTTTATTAATTGCTCTATTTGAACGATTTCACGATCGAAATTCTTGAAAATGTTTTTTAAAAACAGCGTTTTGATTTTAATCGCGTTTAACGCGTAAAACAGCATAAAACGCGAAATTTTATTATTCGTTTTATTTATTGCGTCTATTTGAACGATTTCAACGACAAAATGCTTTAAAATTGTATTTTAAACAATCGTTTTGAGTTTTAATCTGCTTTTAACCGAAAACTAGCTAAAAACGAGAAATTTTATTATTCGTTTTTTATTATTATTGTTCTATTTAACGATTTCAAACGATCTAAAAAGCTTGAAAATTGCTTATTTTGCAAAATGACGTTTTGAACGTTTAACTGCGTTTAAACGCGAAAATAAGCTAAAAACGCAAATTTTTATATTATTCGTTTTATTATATTGCGTCATTAAACGATTAACGACAAAATCTTAAATGCTTATTTTAAATAGCATTGTTGAGTTAACGCGTTTTAACGCTAAAACAGCTTAAAAGACGTATTTTTATATTCGTTTTTATTTATCTATTTTAAACGATTTCACCCATTCAAATGCTTGAAAATGCTTATTTTAGCAAAAACGTTATGTTTTGAGCTTTAATCTGCGTTTTAACGCGTAAAACAGCGCATAAAACGACGAATTTACTATTCGTTTTATTAATACTGTTTCTATTTTAACGATTTCAACGTGATCTAAAAATGCTTGCCGCATATTTTAGCAAAACAGCACGTTTTATTTTAATCTGCGTTTTAACGCGTAAACAGCATAAAACGACGAAATTTCTTTGCCATTCGTTTTTGTTAATTGCGTCTGCTTTGAACGAGATTTCAACGATCTAAAAATGCTTGAAATGCTTATTTTAGCAAACAGCAATGTTTTGTTTTAATCTGCGTTTCAACGGCGCGTAAAACGTTACGTGACGAATTTTTATTATTCGTTTTATTAATATTACTTCTGGCTTGAACGATTTCAACGATCTAAAATGCTGAAAATGCTTTATTTTAAAGCAAAACAGCACGTTTTGAGCTTTAATCTGCGTTTTAACGCGCAAAACAGCATGTTCACGAATTTTTATTATTCGTTTTTACATTGCGCCTTTATTTGAAACGATTTCAACCATCTAAAATAATTTTGAAAATGCTTATTTTAGCAAAACAGCACGTTTTGAGCTTTTAATCTGCGTTTAACGCGTAAAACAGCATAAAAACGACGAAATTTTTATTATTCGTTTTTATTAATACTGTTTCTATTTTGAACGATTTCAACGATCTTAAAATGCTGAAAAATGCTTATTTTGTTAAAACAGCACGTTTTGAGTTTAATCTGCGTTTTAACGCGTAAAACAGCGTAAAAACGACGAATTTTTTATTATTCGTTTTTATTACTGATGCGTCTATTTGAATGATTTCAACGATCTAAATACAAAATGCTTATTTTAGCAAAACAGCACGATTTGAGCTTTATTCTGCGTTTTAACGCGTAAAACAGCATAAAAAACGACGAAATTTTTATTATTCGTTTTTTACGGCTGCGCCCGGTTTTGAACGACTTACCGCCCAAAAATGTGCTTGAAAGTGCTTATTTTAGCAAAAAACACCACGTTTTGAGTTTTAACTGCGTTTAACGCGCAAAAACAGCATAAAACGACGAATTCTTATTATTTGTTTTTATTAATAAGTTTCTATTTTAATGACTAACGATCTAAAAATGCTTGAAATGCTTTATTTTAGCAAAACAGCACGTTTTGAGCTTTAATCTGCGTTTTAACGCAAAACAGCGCAAACGACGAAATTTTTATTATTGTTTTTATTGAGGTTGCGTCTATTTGAATGATTTCAAACGGGATCTAAAATGCTTTGAAAGTTTACTACAAAACAGCAATGTTTTGAGTTTTAATCTGCGTTTTAACGCGTAAACAGCATGTAAAACGGCGAATTTTTTTATTATTCGTTTTTTATTAATATTGTTTATTTCGTTCATCAACGATCTAAATGCTTGCAATGTTATTTCAACAAAATACATCGCTTTTGAGAGCTTTAATCTGCGTTTAACTTCAAAACAGCATAAACACGAATTTTTATTATTCGTTTTTACCACATTGATTCTCATTTGAACGGATTTCAACGATCTAAAATGCTTTGAAAATGCTTATTTTAGCAAAAACAGCACGTTTTGAGTTTTAATCTGCGTTCTCTTTAACGTAAGTGTAAAAAAATTGCGCATTTTAAAAAAACGTGACGAATTTTTATTATTCGTTTTTATTAATATTGCGTCTATTTGAACGATTTCAACGAACTAAAATGCTTTGAAAACGCCAGGTTTGTACAAAAACAGTTAATGCTTTGAGTTTCAATCTGCGTTTAACGCGTAAAACAGCATAAAATGACGAATTTTTTACATTCGTTTTATTACTATTGCTTCTATTTAAACGATTTCCAACGATCTAAAATGTTTGAAAATGCTGGCATTTTAGCAAAAACAGCACGTGTTTTGAGCTTTAATCTGCGTTTTAACGGCGCAAAAACAGCATAAAAACGATCGAATTTTTATTATTCGTTTTTATTAATATTGCTTCTCATTTGAACGGACTTCAACGATTTTGGTGCCGTTTGAAAATGCTTATCAAAACAGCACGATTTGAGCTTTAATCTGCGTTTTAACGCGCAAACAGCATAAAACGACGAAATTTTACATATTCGTTTTTATTAATATTGCGTCTTATTTAAACGATTTCAACGATCTAAAAATGCTTCGAAAATGCTTTATTTTAGCAAAACAGCACGGTTTTGAGTTTATTCTGCGTTTTAACGCGTAAAACAGCATAAAACGACGAAATTTTTATTATTCGTTTTTATTTTATTGCGTCTTATTTGAACGATTTCAACGATCTAAAAATACTTGAAAAATGCTTATTTTAGCAAAACAGTACGTTTTGAGCTTTAATCTGCGTTTAACGCGCAAAACAGCATGTGCCTGACGAATTTTATTATTCGTTTTTTATTACTATTGCTTCTATTTTGAACGATTTCAACGATCTAAAAATGCTTTGAAAATGCTTATTTTGAAAACAGCACGTTTTGAGTTTTAATCTGCGTTTTTCTTAACGCGTAAAACAAGCATAAAAAAACGACGAAAGTTTTATTATTCGTTTTATTAATATTGCGTCTATTTGAACGATTTCAACGATCTGTCGTTTGGAGTTTTATTTTAGCAAAACAGCACGTTTTGAGCTTTAATCTGGCAGTTTTAACGTAAAACAGCATAAAAACGACGAAATTTTTATTATTCGTTTTTATTAATATTGCTTCTATTTGAACGATTTCAACGATCTAAAATGCTTGAAAATGCTTTATTTTAGCAAAAACAGCACGTTTTGAGTTTTAAATCTGCGTTTTAACGCGTAAACAGCATAAAACGATGAATTTTTTATTATTCGTTTTTCTAATATTGCTTCTATTTGAACGATTTCAACGATCTAAAATGCTTGAAAATGCTTATTTTAGCAAAACAGCATGTTTTGAGCTTTAATCTGCGTTTTAACGCGTAAAACAGCATAAAAACGACGAATTTTTATTATTCGTTTTTATTAATATTGCTTCTATTTGAACGATTTCAACGATCTAAAATGCTTGAAAATGCTTTATTTTAGCAAAACAGCACGTTTTGAGCTTTAATCTGCGTTTTAACGCGTAAAACAGCATAAAAACGACGAATTTTTATTATTCGTTTTTATTAATATTGCTCTATTTGAACGATTTCAACGATCTAAAATGCTTGAAAATGCTTATTTTAGCAAAACAGCACGTTTTGAGCTTTATTCTGCGTTTTAACGCGTAAAACAGCATAAAAACGACGAAATTTTATTATTCGTTTTTATTAATATTGCGTCTATTTGAACGATTTCAACGATCTAAAATGCTTGAAAATGCTTATTTTAGCAAAAACAGCATGTTTTGAGCTTTAATCTGCGTTTTAACGCGTAAAACAGCATAAAAACGACGAATTTTATTATTCGTTTTTATTAATATTGCTTCTATTTGAACGATTTCAACGATCTAAAATGCTTGAAAATGCTTATTTTAGCAAAACAGCACGTTTTGAGCTTTAATCTGCGTTTTAACGCGTAAAACAGCATAAAAACGACGAATTTTTATTATTCGTTTTTATTAATATTGCGTCTATTTGAACGATTTCAACGATCTAAAATGCTTGAAAATGCTTATTTTAGCAAAACAGCACGTTTTGAGCTTTAATCTGCGTTTTAACGCGTAAAACAGCATAAAAACGACGAAATTTTTATTATTCGTTTTATTAATATTGCTTCTATTTGAACGATTTCAACGATCTAAAATGCTTGAAAATGCTTATTTTAGCAAAACAGCACGTTTTGAGCTTTTAATCTGCGTTTTAACGCGTAAAACAGCATAAAACGACGAATTTTTATTATTCGTTTTTATTAATATTGCGTCTATTTGAATCGATTTCAACGATCTAAAATGCTTGAAAATGCTTATTTTAGCAAAACAGCACGATTTTGAGCTTTTATTCTGCGTTTTAACGCGTAAAACAGCATAAAAACGACGAAATTTTTATTATTCGTTTTTATTTTTATTGCGTCTATTTGAACGATTTCAACGGTCTAAAATGCTTGAAAGTGCTTATTTTAGCAAAACACCACGTTTTGAGCTTTTAATCTGCGTTTTAACGCGTAAAACAGCACAAAACGACGAATTTTTATTATTCGTTTTTATTAATATTGCGTCTATTTGAATGATTTCAACGATCTAAAATGCTTGAAAATGCTTATTTTAGCAAAACAGCACGTTTTGAGCTTTAATCTGCGTTTTAACGCGTAAAACAGCATAAAACGACGAATTTTTATTATTCGTTTTTATTTATTGCTTCTATTTGAACGATTTCAACGATCTAAAATGCTTGAAAATGTTTTATTTTAGCAAAACAGCACGTTTGAGCTTTAATCTGCGTTTTAACGCGTAAAACAGCATAAAACGACGAATTTTTATTATTCGTTTTTATTAATATTGCTTCTATTTGAACGATTTCAACGATTTAAAATGCTTGAAAATGCTTATTTTGCGCAAAACAGCACGTTTGAGCTTTAATCTGCGTTTTAACGCGTAAAACAGCATAAAAACGACGAAATTTTTATTATTCTTTTTTATTATATTGCGTCTATTTGAACGATTTCAACGATCTAAAATGCTTGAAAATGCTTATTTTAGCAAAACAGCACGTTTTTTTTGAGCTTTAATCTGCGTTTTAACGTGTAAAACAGCATAAAAACGACGAAATTTTATTATTCGTTTTTAATATTAAAAAACTATTTGAACGATTTCAACGATCAAATGCTTGAAAATGCTTATTTATTTAGCAAAACAGCACGTTTTGAGCTTTAATCTGCGTTTTAACGCGTAAACAGCATAAAAACGATGAATTTTTATTATTCGTTTTTATTAATATTGCTTCCTGTTGAACGATTTCAACGCTCTAAAATGCTTGAAATGCTTATTTTAGCAAAACAACACGTTTTGAGCTTTAATCTGCGATTTTAACGCGTAAAACAACATAAAAACGACGAATTGCAATGACGTTTTTATTAATATTGCACGTCTGTTGAACGGTTAAACGATCTAAATACTTGAAAATGCTTATTTTAGCAAAAACAGCACGTTTGAGCTTTAATCAGCGTTTTAACGCGGCGAAACAACATAAAACGACGAAATTTTTATTATTTGTTTTCAGTAATATTGTGTCTGTTGAACGATTTCAACGATCTAAATGCTTGAAAATGCTTATTTTAGCAAAACAGCACGTTTGAGCTTTAATAATCACCGTTTTAACGTAAAACAACATAAAACGACAGATTTTTTATTATTCGTTTTTATTAATATTGCTTCTATTTGAACGATTTCAACGATCACAAATGCTTGAAAATGCTTGACGCAGCAAAAACAGCACGTTTTGAGCTTTAATCTGCGTTTTAACGAGTAAAACATCATAAAACGGCAAATTTTTATTATTCGCTTTTATTAATATTGCTTCTATTTGAACGATTTCAACGATCTAAAATGCTTGAAAATGCTTATTTAGCAAAACAGCATGTTGCAGGCCAATCTACGTTTTAACGCGTAAAAACAGCACTAAAACGACGAATTTTTATTATTCGTTTTATTAATATTGCTTCTATTTGAACGATTTCAACGATCACAAATAGCGAAAATGCTTATTTTTAGCAAAACAGCACGTTTGAGCTTTTAATCTACGTTTAACGCGTAAAACAACATAAAAACGAGAATTTTTTATTATTCGTTTTATTAATAATATTGCGTCTGAACGATTTCAACGATCTAAAATGCTTGAAAATGCTTATTTTAGCAAACAGCACGTTTGAGCTTTATTCTGCGTTTTAACGTAAAACAGCATAAAACGACGAAATTTTTTATTATTCGTTTTTTTTATTTTTTGTGCGTCTATTTGAACTGATTTCAGCGATCTAAAAGCTTGAAAATACATATTTTAGCAAAACAGCACGTTTGGGCTTTAATCTGCGTTTAACGCGTAGGCAACATAAAACGACGAATTTTGTTATTCGTTTCTTATTAATATTGCTTCTATTTGAACGACTTCCAGCGATTTAAAATGCTTGAAAATGCTTATTTTAGCAAAACAGCACGATTTGAGCGCAATCTTTTGCGTTTTAACGCGTAAAACGGCATAAAAACGACGAAATTTTATTATTCGTTTTTTATTAATATTGCGTCTGTTAGCGAACGATTTCAGCGATCGCGTGCTTGAAAATGCTTATTTTAGCAAAACGCACGTTTTGAGCTTTATTCTGCGTTTTAACGCGTAAAACAGCATAAAACGACGAAATTTTTATTATTCGTTTTTATTTTTATTGCGTCTATTTGAACGATTTCAACGATCTAAAATGCTTGAAAATGCTTATTTTAGCAAAACAGCGCGTTTTGAGCTTTTAATCGCCGCGTTTTAACGCGTAAAACAGCATAAAACGACAATTTTTTATTATTCGTTTTTATTAATACTGCTTCTATTTGAACGATTTCAGCGATCTAAAATGCTTGAAAATGCTTATTTTAGCAAAACAGCACGCGTTTGAGCTTTTAATCTGCGTTTTAACGCGTAAACAGCATAAAACGACGAATTTTTATTATTCGTTTTTTATTAAATTGCGTCTATTTGAACGATTTGGCGATCACAAATGCTTGAAATGCTTATTTTAGCAAACAGCGCGTTTTGAGCTTTAATCTGCGTTTTTAACGCGCAAAACAGCATAAAACGACAATTTTTTATTATTCGTTTTATTAATACCAGCTTCTATTTGAACGATTTCAACGATCAAAAATGCTTGAAAATTTTAAAGCAAAACGCTTTTTTGAGCAATCGCAACGCGTAAAACAGCATAAAAGACAATTTTTTTTTTTTTTTTATTATTTTGTTTCTATTTAACATTTCAACGATCTAAAATGCTTGAAATGCATTTTAAAAACAGCCTTTTTTGAGTTTTAAATCTGCGTTTTAACCGTAAAACACAAAAAAACGACAAAATTTTTATTTTCTTTTTTTATTAATATTGCTCTTTTGAACGTTCACGATCTAAAATGCTTGAAAATGTTTTTAGCAAAACACCCGGGGCCCCAAAAACACGTTTTTTTTGAGCCTTTAAAATTTCCTTTGCGTTTTTTTAAAAACGGTTTTAAAAACAAAAGCATAAAACGAGGGGAATTTTTTTATTATTCTTTTTTTTAATTTGCCTATTTGAACGAAACGATCAAAATGCTTGAAAATGTTTTTTAAGAAAAACAGCACGTTTGGGGCAACGCGTTTTAACGCGTAAAAAAACATAAAACGAAAATTTTTATTTTCGTTTTTTTAATATTGCGTCTTTTGAACGTTTAAACGATCAAAAAGCGAAAATGCTTTTTTTTAAAACCCCTTTTTGGGGCTTTATTCTGCTTTTAAAGCGAAAAACACATAAAACGACGAAATTTTATTATTCTTTTTTATTTTTGCGTCTTTTGAACGTTTAAACGATCTAAAAGCGAAAATGCTTATTTTAGCAAAACAGCCTTTTTGGGCTTTAATCTGGTTTAACGCGTAAAACACATAAAAACGACGAATTTTTATTTTCGTTTTTTTTAATATTCTTCTATTTGAACGATTTAAACGTTAAAAAAGCGAAAATGCTTATTTTAGAAAACAGCCGATTTGAGTTTTTAATCTGCGTTTTAACGCAACGCGTAAAACAGCAAAAAAACGACAATTTTTATTATTCGTTTTTATTAATATTTCCTATTTGGAACGTTTAAACGATCTAAAAGCGAAAATGCTTATTTTAGCAAACAGCACGTTTGGGGCTTTATTCTGCGTTTTAACGCGTAAAGACAGCATAAAACGACGAAATTTTTATTATTCGTTTTTATTTTTTGCGTCTATTTGAACGGTTTCAACGATTAAAAGCGAAAATGCTTATTTTAGCAAAACAGCACGTTTTGAGCTTTAATCTGCGTTTTAACGCGTAAAACAGCATAAAAACGACAGAATTTTTATTATTCGTTTTATTAATATTGCTTCTATTTGAACGTTTAAACGTTTTAAAAATGCTTAAAAATGCTTATTTTAGCAAAACAGCACGTTTGAGCTTTATCTGCGTTTTAACGCGTAAAAAAAGCATAAAACGACGAAATTTTTTATTCTTTTTTATTAATTTGCGCTATTTGAACGTTTCAACGATCAAAAATGCTTGAAAATGCTTATTTTAGCAAAACAGCACTTTTTGAGTTTTAAATCTGCGTTTTAACGCGTAAACAGCATAAAACGAGGGAAATTTTTATTATTCGTTTTTATTTTATTGCTCTATTTGAAGGGTTTCAACGATCTAAATGCTTGAAATGCTTATTTTAGCAAAACAGCACGTTTTGAGCTTTAATCTGCGTTTAGCGCGTAAAACGGCATAAAACGAAATTTTTTTTTCTTTTTTTATTAATATTCTTCTGTTGAACGTTTCAGCGATCTAAAATGCTTGAAAATGCTTATTTTAGCAAAAGCACGTTTTTGAAAAATCTGCGTTTTAACGCGTAAAACAGCAAAAACGACGAATTTTTATTATTCTTTTTTTTATTAATATTGCTTCTATTTGAACGTTTAAAACGTCTAAAATGCTTTTTTTTTAAAACGCACTTTTTGGTTTAATCTGCGTTTTAACGCAAAACAGCATAAAACGACGAATTTTTATTATTGTTTTATTTT
>NW_027046303.1:0-27840 GCF_025399875.1 Dalotia coriaria | reverse complement strand
GTTTTGAAATCGTTCAAATAGAAGCAATTTTAAAAAAAGTAAAAAAATTTCTCGTTTATGTGTTTACGCGTTAAACGCAGATTAAAGCCAAACGCGTTTCCAAATGCTTTTCGCATTTTAGATCGTTGAAATCGTTCAAATAGAAGCAATATTAATAAAGATAATAAATAATTCGCGTTTTATGTTTTACGCGTAAAACGCAGATTAAAGCTCAAACGTGCGTTAAAAAAGCTTTTCAAGCATTTTAGATCGTAAACGTTCAAAGACGAATTTAATAAAAACGAATAAAAAAAATTTCGTCGTTTTATGCTGCTTTACGCGTTAAACGCAGATTAAGCCAAAGGCTGTTTCAAAATAAGCATTTTCAAGCATTTTGATCGCTGAATTTTCATATAGAAGAATTAATAAAACGAAAAAAATTTCTGGTTTTTATGCTGTTTTACGCGTTAAACGCGATTAAAGCTCAAAACGGCTGTTTTGCTAAAATAAGCATTTTCAAGCATTTAAGATCGTTGAAATCGTTCAAATAGACGCAATATTAAAAAAAAACGAATAATAAAAATTCGTCGTTTTATGCTGTTTTTACGCGTTAAAACGCAGATTAAAGCTCAAAACGTGCTGTTTTGCTAAAATAAGCATTTTCAAGCATTTTAGATCGTTGAAATCGTTCAAATAGAAGCAATATTAATAAAAACGAATAATAAAATTGCGTTTTATCTTTTTTAAAGCTTTAAACCGTTAAAACTCAAAAGGCTTGCAAAAAGGAATTAAAAATTTGTGTGAATTCGTTTCTAAACGCAATTAAAAAAGGGTTTTAAAAAAAGTCCTTTTATGCTTTTTAGCGTTAAAACCGTTAAACCCAAAACGTATTTGAAATAAATTTTCGTTTTTAAATCTTTTAAACCGTTAAAAGAGAATTAAAAAAAACGTTAAAAAAGCTTTTTAAGCTTTTTAAACCGTAAACGCGTTAAAATAAACATTTTTTTAAAATAAAATTTTCGTTTTAATCGTTGAACGTCAAAAAAGCTAAACGTAAAAAAAAAAATTTAAGCTTTTATGTGTTACGTTAAACGCAAATAAACCCAAAAAAGTTCGTTTTTAAAATTGCTTTTGCTTTTTAGGTTAAAACCGTTAAAAACTCTGTAAAAAAAAATAAAATTTCGTCGTTTTATGCTGTTTAACGATTAAAACCAATAAATTTAAAACGTTTTTAAAATAAGCTTTTAAGCATTTTAACGTTAAAACCTTTAAAAAAGGCTATTATACAAAAAATTAAAATGCTTTTAGCTTTTTAGCGTTAAAACGCAGATAAAGCTAAAAAAATTTTTTAAAAATGCTTTTAGTTTTAGTCGTTAAACGTTCAAATAAACGCTTTTAAAAAAAAAATTAAAAAATTTCAGCTTTTTTATGCTGAAAGGGTTCAAAACGCAATTAAAAGCAAAAAAACGTCGTTTTATGTTTTAAAAACCATTTTAAAGTTTTTAAACGTGTGTTTAAAATAAAGCAATTTTAACAATTAATTGTCGTTTTATGGTTTATAAAACAAAATTAATAAAATTGCTTTTTGCTATGCTTTTTAAGCTTAAAGAGTTAAACTTCAAAATGAGCAAAATGCATAAATTTTAATTTTAAATTCCGTTAATGCGTTTATTAAAACCAGAAAAAAAATTCCGTTTTTTTTAGTTTAAAAGAAAATAAGTTTTAATCGTTGTCTAAAATAAAGAAATTTTAAAAAAATTTAAAATTTAAATGTTTTAAATGACAATTCCTTCGCTTGTTTCGCGTTAAAGGATGACCAAAAAATTTGGTGTAGCCATCACAAATTAATGAATTTCAAAATAAGCATTTTAAAAATTTAAATCTTGTCGTTTAGGCTATTATTAAAACGAAAAAAAAAAAACGTCTTTTTTTAACTTTAAAAGCGTTAAAAGGCTAAAACGTCTATTTGAAAATAAAAACAAATAAAAATTGGTTTTAAAGGCCTAAACCAAAATTAAAAAAACGTCGTTTTTGCTTTTACGCAAAAAAGAAATTTTAAAGTAAATTTTTTTTTCAAAAAAACATTTTAAATTTTGAAGTAAATCGTTTATGCTTTAGTAAAACGATAACAAAACTGCTGTTTTTAATTGCTTTTAGCGTTAAACCGTTAAAGTAAAAGCTTTTAAAAAAAAAAAAAAAAAAAAATTTTTTAGGCTTTTTGCTTAAAAAAGCTTAAAAAAAGTCTTTTTGTAAAAATAAGTTTTTAAAGATAAATCGTCGTTAAATGCCTTTTTAAAAAAAAAAACAAATAAAAAAAGTCGTTTTTTTTTAGCGTCAAAAAGTTAAAATAAACCTTTTAAAAAAGGGTTTTTAAATTTTTTTGGTTTTTTAAAGAAATTTAAAAAAAACGTTAAAAATTTTTTTTTCTTTTTTACCCGTTAAAGAGAAAAAAAGGGTTTTTAAATGCATTTTAAGCTTTTAAAGGGGTTTTTAAATAAAGAAAAAAAAAAAAAAGAATTAAAAATTTTTGGTTTTTTTTTAAAAAGAGAAAAATAAAAATTTTTAAAAAATAACTTTTAAGCTTTTAGCGTTAAACGTTAAAAAAAATTTGTAAAAAAAAGTTTTTTTAAAGCTTTTTAGCGTTAAAGAATTTAAACCAAAAAATAAAAAAAAATTTTGCTTTTTTCGTTAAACGTTTAAATAAAAGTTTTTTAAAAAAAAAAAAAAAATTTGGTTTTTTTTTTTGGTTAAAAAAAAAAAAAAAAAATTTTGTTTTAAAATTTTTTTTTAAAAACCCGTTAAAAGAAAATAGAGAATTTTTTTCAAAATAAAAATTTTCCTTTTAGCTTTTTTTAAACGAAAAAAAGAGAATAAAAAACGTTTTTTTGCTAAAATGCTTTTTGCAAAAAGTTGAATTTAAAAGGTTTTTTTAAAAAAAAAATTTAAAAAAAAAAATTTTTTTATGGTTTTATAAAAACGAATTTTTAAAAAAAACGTGTTTTTGTTTAAAAAAGTTTTTAAGCATTTTAACTTAAATCTTAAAAAAAAAAAATTTTTAAAAAAAAAAAAAAAAAATTTTCTTTTTTTTTTTTTTAAAAACGAATTTTTTTAAAATTTTTTTTTGCTAAAAATAAAGTTTTTAAGCTTTTAGACCAAAAAATTTTGTTTTAAAAAATATTAAAAAAACGAATAAAAAAACCCTTTTTATTTTTTCGCGTTAAAAGCGTTAGCTAAAACGCGTTTTGCTTGCTTTTAAGCATTTTAACTTAAATCGTTAAAAACTTTAATAAAAAAAAAAAATAATTTTTTTTTTTATTTTTTTAGAAAAAGGAAAATAAAAAGCTTTTTTAAAATTTTTAAGCTTTTTTTCTTAAATCGTTAAAAAAAATTTTAAAAAAAAAAAAAAAATTTTTGGTTTTAGCTTTTCCGGAAAAGGGAAAAAACCCAAAAGGGCTGTTTTTAAAATAAGCATTTTCAAGCATTTTAGATCGTTGAAATCGTTCAAATAGAAGCAATATTAAAAAAAACAAATAATAAAAATTTGTCGTTTTTATGCTGTTTTACGCGTTAAAACCAGATTAAAGCCAAAAGGGTTGTTTTTTAAAAAAAGATTTTCAAGCTTTTTTGATCGTTTGAAATCTTTTTAAAAAAAAATATTAATAAAAAAAATAATAAAAATTTTGGTTTTATGCTGTTTTACGCGTTAAAACGCAGTTTAAAAAACTCAAAACGTGCTTTTGCTAAAATAAGCATTTTAAGCATTTTGATCGTTAAATGTTCAAATAGACGCAATATTAAAAAAAACAATAAAAAAAATTTTCGTTTTTTTGGTTTTGGGTTAAACCAAATGCTAAAATTTTTTTTTTGCAAAAAGATTTTAACATTTTAAGGAAATTTTAAAAACGAATTTAATAAAACGTTTTTGCGTTTTTAGGTTTTTTTACGCGTTAAAACCAATTGCTAAAATTGGCTTTTTAAAAAAAGCATTTTAATTTTTTAAAAATTTAAAAGAAAAATAAAAAAATAAAAAAAATTTCCGTTTTAGTTCCTTTTAGCTAAAACGCTTTTTCTAAACTTGTTTTGCTAAAATAAATCCATTTTAAAAATTTTAAAAATTTTGGGGTATTTAAAAACGAATAATAAAATTTTTTTTTTTTTTTTCCCTTAAAAAAGTTAAAGTAAAAGGGCTTTTTTAAAAAAAAGATTTTAAATTTTTGTCGTTAAAGGGTTTTAAAAAACGCTTTTAAAAAAACGAAAATAAAAAATTCTGTTTTTATTTGTTTTAGTTAAAACCAAAAAAAAAGGCTTTTTTAAAAATAAATTTTCCGCTTTTAATCTTAAACGTTAAAAGAAGTTAAAAAAAGAAAAAAAAAAAATTTTTCCTTTTTAGCGTTTTGCGTTAAACCGTTTAAAGGGCTTTTTTAAAAAAGTTTTTAAATTTTTGGTTAAATCTTAAAAATAAAGCAAATTAAAAAAAAGTTAAAAAAAATGCTTTTTTAGTTTTTAGCGTTAAAAGGTTAAAAAGCCAAAACCGTTTTTAAAATGCTTTTAAGCTTTTTCGTTAAACGCAAATAAAAAATTTTTAATGCGTTAAAAAAAAAACTTTTTTTTTTTTTTGGGGAAAAATTAAAAAAAAACCTTTTTTTAAAATAAATTTCGCTTTTATTTTTTAAATTTAAAAGAAGAAATTAATAAAACGTAAAAAATTTTCTTTTTATTTTGCGGTTAAAAGAGAATAAAAAAAAATTTTTTTTTTAAAAATTAAATTTTAAGCTTTTAGCGTTAAACCGGTAAAACGCTTTTAAAAAAAAGAATTAAAAATTGTCTTTTTAAATGTTTTTTAGCTTAAAAGGGGAAATTAAATAAAACGGTTTTTTTGTTTAAAAAAGTTTTTTAAAAAGGATTTAAACCCCAAATGGTTTTTAAAAAAAAAGAATTAAAGCTTTTATCTTTTTTAATTTAAAAAATTTTTAAATAAAAGGGTTTTTTTTTAAAAAGCTTTTAAGTTTTTAGCGTTAAAAACTTCGGGAAAATTTAAAAAAAAAAAAAAAAATTTTCGTTTTTTTGGTTTTTTAAAAAAAACCCCTGCTTTTTTGGAAAAGTTTTTTAAGCATTTTTTTTAAATTTAAAATAGACGTTTTTTTAAAAAAGAAAAAAAAAAAAATTTTTTTTTTTCGTTTAAAACCGGAAAAAAAGAAAAGGGCTTTTTTGCTAAAATTTTTCCATTTTAGATTTAAATTTGGGGTTTTTTTAAAAAAAAAAAAAAAAAAAAATTTTTTTTTTTTTTTTTAAAAAATTTGCTAAAAACGGCTGTTTTGCTAAAAAAGATTTTCATTTTAGATCGTTAAATCTTTCCCAAATAGACGCAAATTAATAAAACGAATAAAAAAAACGTCGTTTTTATGTGTTTTACGGTTAAAGCAGATTAAAGCTAAAAAACGCTGTTTTGCAAAATAACATTTTTCAAGCATTTTAGATCGTTGAAATCGTTCAAATAGAAGCAATAATAAAACGAATAATAAAAATTCGTCGTTTTATGCTGTTTTACGCGTTAAAACGAAGATTAAAACTCAAAACGTGCTTTTTTGCTAAAATATGCATTTTCAAGCATTTTAGATCGTTGAAATCGTTCAAATAGACGCAATAAAATAAAAACGAGTAATAAAAATTTCGTCGTTTTTATGCTGTTTTACGCGTTAAAACGCAGAATAAAGCAAAACGTGCTGTTTTGCTTTAAAATAAGCATTTTCAAGCATTTTAGATCGTTGAAATCGTTCAAATAGAAGCAATATTAATAAAAACGAATAATAAATTTCGTCGTTTTATGCTGTTTTTACCTTTAAAACGCAGATTAGAGCTCAAAACGTGCTGTTTTTGAAAATAAGCATTTTCAAGCATTTTAGATCGTTAAAATCGTTCAAATAGAAACGTAATAAAACAGATAATAAATAATTCGTCGTTTTATGTACTGTTTACGCGTTAAAACGCAGATTAAAACTCAAAACGTGCTATTTTGCTAAAATAAGCATTTTCAAACATTTTAGATCGTTGAAATCGTTCAAATAGACGCAATATTAATAAAACGAATAATAAAAATTCGTCGTTTTTATGCTGTTTTACGCGTCAAAACGCAGATTAAAGCTCAAAACATTAACTTGTTTTTGCTTTAAAATAAGCATTTTCAAGCATTTTAGATCGTTGGAAATCGTTCAAATAGAAACAATATTAATAAAACGGGCAATAAAAATTTCGTCGTTTTATGCTGTTTACGTTAAAACGCAGATTAAAAGCTCAAACGTGCTGTTTTGCTAAAATAAGCATTTTTCAAGCATTTTTAGATCGTTGAAATCGTTTAAATAAAGCAATATTAATAAAAAACGAATAATAAAAAATTTGTGATTTTTTATGCTGTTTTACGCGTTAAAACGCAGATTAAAGCTCAAAACGTGCGGTTTTGCTGGAAATAAGCATTTTTGAAGCATTTTAGATCGTTGAAATAGTTCAATAGACGCAATATTATTAATAAAAACGAATAAAAATTTCGTCGTTTTTTATGCTGTTTACACGCGTTAAAACGCAGAATAAAGCTTCAAAACGATGCTGTTTGCTAAAATAAGCATTTTCAAAGCATTTAGATCGTTGAAATCGTTTAAAATAGACGCAATATTAATAAAAACGAATAATAAAAAATTCGTCGTTTTTGCTGTTTTACGCGTTAAAACGCAGATTAAAGCTCAAAATGTGCTGTTTTTGCTAAAATAAAAAGCATTTCAAGCATTTTAGATCGTTGAAATCGTTCAAATAGAAACGTAGTAATAAAACGAATAATAAAATTTCGTCGTTTTTATGCTTGCTTTACGCGTTAAAACGCAGATTAAGCTCAAAACGGTAACTGTTTTTGCTTTAAAATAAACATTTTCAAAGCATTTCCAGATCGTTGAAATCGTTTCAAAATAGACGCAATGGTAATAAAAACGAATAATAAAAAATTCGTCGTTTTATGCTGTTTTACGCGCGTTAAAACGCAGATTAAAACTCAAAGGTGCTGTTTTTTGCTAAAATAAAGCATTTTCAAGCATTTAGATCGTTGAAATGGTTCAAATAGACGCAATATTAATAAAAACGAATAATAAAAATTACGTCGTTTTATGCTGTTTTACGCGTTAAAACGCAGATTAAAGCTCAAAATGTGCTGTTTTGCTAAAATAAGCATTTTCAAGCATTTTAGATACGTTGAAGTCGTTCCAAATAGAAGCAATATTAATAAAAAACGAATAATATAAAAGAAATTTCGTCGTTTTTTATGCTGTTTTACGCGTTAAAACGCAGATTAAAGCTCAAAACGTGCTGTTTTTTGCTAAATAAGCATTTTCCAAGCATTTTAAGATCGTTGAAATCGTTTAGATAGAAGCAATATTAATAAAAACGAATAATAAAAAATCGTCATTTTATGCTTTTGTTTTACGCGTTAAAACGCAGTTAAAACTCAAAACATTAACATTTTTGCTAAAATAAGCATTTTTCAAGCATTTTAGATCGTTGAAATCGTTCAAATAGAGAAGCAATAGTAATAAAAAACGAATAATAAAAATAAATCGTTTTATGCTGTTTTGCGCGTTAAAACGCAGTTAAAGCTCCAAAACGTGCTGTTTTGCTAAAATAAAAGCATTTACAAGCATTTTTAGATCGTTGAAGTCGTTCAAATAGACGCAATATTAATAAAACGAATAAAAATTCGTCGTTTTTATGCTGTTTTACGCGTCAAAACGCAGATTAAAAGCTCAAAACGTGCTGTTTTGCTAAAATAAGCATTTTCAAGCATTTTTAGATCGTTGGGAAATCGTTCAAATAGAAGCAATATTAATAAAACGAATAATAAAATTTCGTCGTTTTTTTATGCTGTTTTTACGCGCGTTAAAACGCAGATTAGAGGCTCAAAACGTGCTGTTTTGCTAAAATAAGCATTTTCAAGCATTTTTAGATCGTTGAAATCGTTCAAAATAGAAGCAATATTAATAAAAACGAATAATAAAAATTTCGTGGAGTTTTATGCTGTTTTACGCGTTAAAACGCAGATTAGAGCTCAAAACGCTGTTTTGCTAAAATAAGCATTTTCAGAAGCATTTTTAGATCGTTGAAATCGTTCAAATAGAAGCAATATTAATAAAAACGAATAATAAATAATTCGTCGTTTTTATGCTGTTTTACGCGTTAAAACGCAGATTAAAAGCTCAAAACGTGCTATTTTGTACAAAATAAGCATTTTCAAGCATTTTAGATCGTTGAAATCGTTTTTAAATAAAAGCAATATTAATAAAAACGAATAATGTCACAAAAATTTGTGATTTTTATGCTGTTTTGCGCGTTAAAACGCAGATTAAAAGCTCAAAACGTGCGGTTTTGCTAAAATAAGCATTTTTGAAGCATTTTCGTCGTTGAAATAGTTCAAATAGACGCAATATTAATAAAACGAATATAAAAATTTCGTCGTTTTATGCTGTTTTACGCTAAAACGCGAATAAAACTCAAAACGTGCTGTTTTGCTAAAATAAGCATTTCAAGCATTTTTAGATCGTTGAAATCGTTTACGTTTAAATAGACGCAATATTAATAAAAACGAATAATAAAAATTCGTCGTTTTACGCGTCAAAACGCAGATTAAAGCTCCGTGCTGTTTGCTAAAATAAGCATTTTAAGCATTTTAGATCGTTGAAATCGTTCAAATAGAAGCAATATTAAAAAAGCGAATAATAAAAATTTCGTCGTTTTATTAACATTTTACGCGTTAAAACGCAGATTAGAGCTCAAAACGTGCTGTTTTGCTCAAAATAAGCATTTTCAAGCATTTTTAAGATCGTTGAAATCGTTCAAATAAAACAATATTAATAAAAACGAATAATAAAAATTTCGTCGTTTTATGCTGTTTTACGCGTTAAAACGCAGATTGGGAAGCTCAAAACGTGCTGTTTTGCTAAAATAAAGCATTTTTCAAGCATTTTAGATCGTTGAAATCGTTCAAGCAATATTAATAAAAACGAATAATAAATAGTGTCGTTTTTTTGTACTGTTTTACGCGTTAAAACGCAGATTAAAGCTCAAAACGTGCTATTTTGCTAAAATAAGCATTTTCAAGCATTTTAGATCGATCGTTCAAATAGACGCAATATTAATAAAAACGAATAATAAAAAATTCGTCGTTTTTATGCTGTTTTTACGCGTCAAAACGCAGATTAAAGCTCAAAACGTGCTGTTTGCTAAAATAAGCATTTTCAAGCATTTTAGATCGTTGAAATCGTTCAAATAGAAGCAATATTAATAAAAAACGAATAATAAAAATTTATTCAGTTTTGTAACATTTTACGCGTTAAACGCAGATTTAAAGCTCAAAACGTGCTGTTTTGCTAAAATAAGCATTTTCAGCATTTAGATCGTTGAAATCGTTTAAATAAAAGCAATATTAATAAAACGAATAATAAAAAATTTGTGATTTTTATGCTGTTTTACGCGTTAAAACGCAGATTAAAGCTCAAAACGTGCGGTTTTGCTAAAATATAGCATTTTTGGCGGTACAGATCGTTGAAATAGTTCAAATAGACGCAATATTAATAAAAACGAAATTAATAAAATTTCGTCGTTTTTATGCTGTTTTACGCGTAAAACGCAGAATAAAGCTCAAAACGTGCTGTTTTGCTTCAAAATAAAAGCATTTTTCAAGCACATTTTAGATCCGTTTAGAAATCGTTAAATAGACGCAATATTAATAAAAACGAATAATAAAATTCGTCGTTTTTATGCTGTTTCGCGTTAAAACGCAGATTAAAGCTCAAAATGTGCTGTTTTGCTAAAATAAGCATTTTCAAGCATTTTAGATCGTTGAAATAGATTCCAAATAGAAGCAATATTAATAAAACGAATAATAAAAATTTCGTCGTTTTATGCTGTTTGCGTTAAAACGCAGATTAAAACTCAAAACGTGCTGTTTTGCTAAAATAACATTTTCCAGCATTTTAGATCGTTGAAATCGTTCAAATAGACGCAATATTAATAAAAACGAATAATAAAAAAATTCGTCGTTTTTTATGCTATTTTACGCGCGTTAAAACGCAGATTAAAGCTCAAAAAGGTGCTGTTTTAGCACAAAATAAAGCATTTTCAAGCATTTTTAGATCGTTGGGAAATGGTTCAAATAGACAATATTAATAAAAACGAATAATAAAAATTCGTCGTTTTTTACATGCTGTTTTACGCGTTAAAACGCAGATTAAAGCTCAAAATGTGCTGTTTTGCTAAATAAGCATTTTCACGCATTTTGAATCGCGTTGAAATCGTTCCAAATGAAGCAATATTAATAAAAACGGGTGTAAAAATTTCGTGTTTTTATGCTGTTTACGCGTTAAACGCAGATTAAAAGCTCAAAACGTGCTGTTTTGCTAAAATAAGCATTTTCAAGCATTTTAGATCGTTGGGAAATCGTTTTAAATAGAAGCAATATTAATAAAAACGAATAATAAAAAAAATCGTCATTTTATGCTGTTTTACGCGTTAAAACGCAGTTAAAGCTCAAAACGTGCTGTTTGCTAAAATAAGCATTTTCAAGCATTTTTAGATCGTTGAAATCGTTCAAATAGAAGCAATATTAATGAAAAACGAATAATAAAATAAATCGTTTTATGCTGTTTACGCGTTAAAGAAGCGCAGATTAAAGCTCAAAACGTGCTGTTTTGCTAAAATAAGCATTTACAAGCATTTTCGATCGTTAGAAATCGTTCAGAGAAATAGAAGCAGCAAGTAATAAAAACGAATAATAAGAATTTCGTCGTTTTTATGCTGTTTTACGCGTTAAAACGCAGAATAAAACTCAAAACATTAACTGTTTTTGCTAAAATAAACATTTTCAAGCATTTTTAGATCGTTGAAATCGTTCAAATAGACGCAATATTAATAAAAACGAATAATAAAAAAATTCGTCGTTTTTATGCTGTTTTACGCGTTAAAACGCAGATTAAAGCTCAAAACGTGCTGTTTTGCTAAAATATAAGCATTTTTCAGCATTTTGAATCGTTGGGGAAATCGTTCAAATGAAGCAATATTAATAAAAACGAATAATAAAAATTCGTCGTTTTTTATGCTGTTTTACAGTTAAAACGCAGATTAAAGCTCAAAACGTGCTGTTTTGCGCAAAATGGCATTTTCTGAAGCATTTTGAATCGTTGAAATCACGTTCAAATAGACGCAATATTAATAAAAACGAATAATAAAAATTTCATTTGTTTTTATGCTGTTTTACGCGTTAAAACTGATCAAAGCTCAAAACGTGTATTTTTGCTAGAATAAACATTTTCAAGCATTTTAGATCGTTGAAATCGTTCAAATAGACGCAATATTAATAAAGAAACGAATAATAAAAAATTCGTCGTTTTTTTATGCTGTTTACGTGTTAAACGCAGATTAAAAGCTCAAAACGTTGTTTTGCTAAAATAAGCATTTTCAAGCATTTTAAGATCGTTGAAATCGTTCATATGAAACGTATTAATAAAAACGAATAATAAAAATTTCGTCGTTTTTATGCTGTTTTACGCGTTAAAACGCAGATTTAAGCTCAAAACGTGCTGTTTTGCTAAAATAAGCATTTCAAGCATTTTTAGATCGTTGAAATCGTTCAAAATAGACGCAATATTAATAAAAAACGAATAATAAAAAGTGCGTCGTTTTTATGCTGTTTTGCATAAAACGCAGATTAAAGCTCAAAACGTGCTGTTTTGCTTTAAAATAAGCATTTTTCCAGCATTTTAGATCGTTGAGGAAATCGACGAAATAGAAACAGTAATAAAAACGAATAATAAAAAAAATTCGTCGTTTTTATGCTGTTTTACGCGTTAAAGCAGATTAAAGCTCAAAACGTGCTGTTTTGCTAAAATAAAGCATTTTCAAGCATTTTTAGATCGTTGAAATCGTTCAAATAGACGCAATAAAAATAAAAAGCGAATAATAAAAATTTCGTCGTTTTATGCTGCTGTTTTACGCGTTAAAACGCAGAATAAAACTCAAAACGTGCTGTTTTTGCTTTAAAATAAGCATTTTCAAGCATTTTAGATGGTGGAAATCGTTCAAATAGACGCAATATTAATAAAAACGGAATAAGAAAAATTTCGTCGTTTTTATGCTGTTTTACGCGTTAAAGCGCAGATTAAAGCTCAAACGTGCTGTTTTTGCTAAAATAAAGCATTTTCAAGCATTTTGATCGTTGAAATCGTTTCAAATAGAAGCAATAGTAATAAAAACGAATAATAAAAATTCGTCGTTTTAAAATCTGTTTACGCGTTAAAACGCAGATTAAAGCTCAAAACGTGCTGTTTGCTAAAATAAAGCATTTCAAGCATTTTAGATCGTTGAAATCGTTCAAATAGACGCAATATTAATAAAAACGGGCTATTAAAATTTCGTCGTTTTATGCTGTTTTACGCGTTAAAACGCTGATTAAAGCTCAAAACGTGCTGTTTGCTTCAAAATAAGCATTTTCAAGCATTTAGATCCGTTGAAATCGTTCAAATAGAAGCAATATTAATAAAAAACGAATAATAAAAAATTCGTCGTTTTATGCTGTTTTACGCGTCAAAACGCAGATTAAGCTCAAAACGTGCTGTTTTGCTAAAATAAAGCATTTTCAAGCATTTTAGATCGTTGGGAAATCGTTCAAATAGAAGCAATATTAATAAAAACGAATAATAAAAAATTCGTCGTTTTATGCTGTTTTGCGCCGTTAAAACGCAGATTAAAACTCAAAACGTGCTGTTTTTGCTTAAATATGCATTTTCAAGCATTTTAGATCGTTGAAATCGTTCAAATGGAGCTCAATAAAGATAAAAACGAACTAATAAAATTTCGTCGTTTTTATGCTGTTTTACGCATTAAAACGCAGATTAAAGCTCAAAACGTGCTGTTTTGCTAAAATAAGCATTTTCAAGCATTTAGATCATTTAAAAATCGTTCAAAATAGAAGCAATATTATTAAAAACGAATAATAAAATTCGTCGTTTTACATGCTGTTTACGCGTTAAAACGCAGATTAAAGCTCAAAACGTGCTGTTTTGCTTTAAAATAAGCATTTCAGAAAAATTTTGAATCGTTGAAATCGTTCAAATAGACGCAATATTAATAAAAACGAATAATAAAAATTTCGTCGTTTTTTATGCTGTTTTGCGTCAAAACGCAGATTAAAGCTCAAAACGATGCTGTTTTGCTAAAATAAAGCATTTTCCGAAGCATTTTAGATCGTTGAAATCACGTTTCAAAATAGAAGCAATATTAATAAAAACGAATAATAAAAAAATTCGTCGTTTTATGCTGTTTTACGCGTTAAAGAAACGCAGATTAAAAAGCTCAAAACATTGCTTTTGCTAAAATAAAGCATTTTCAAGCATTTTAGATCGTTAGAGGAAATCGTTCCGATAGACGCAATAAAATAAAAACGAGAGTAATAAAAATTTCGTCGTTTTATGCTGTTTACGCGTTAAAACGCAGAATAAAGCTCAAAACGTGCTGTTTTGCTAAAAATAAGCATTTTCAAGCATTTAGATCGTTGAAATCGTTCAAATAGAAGCAATATTAATAAAAACGAATAATAAATAATTCGTCGTTTTTTATGCTGTTTTACGCGTTAAACGCAGATTAAAGAAGAAGCTCAAAACGTGCTATTTTGCTAAAATAAAGCATTTTCAAGCATTTTAGATCGTTGAAATCGTTCAAATAGACGCAATATTAATAAAAACGAATAATAAAAAATTCGTCGTTTTTGTGCTGCTTTACGCGTTAAAACGCAGATTAAGCTCAAAACGTGCTGTTTTTTGTAAAATAAGCATTTTCAGGCATTTTTTAGATCGTTGAAATCGTTTCATATAGAGAGCAATATTAATAAAAACAGATAATAAAAATTTCGTCGTTTTATGCTGTTTTTACGCGTTAAAACGCCAGTTAAAGCTCAAAAACGTGCTGTTTTTTAACAAATAAGCATTTTCAAGCATTTTTAGATCGTTGAAATCACGTTCAAATAGGCAATATTAATGAAACGAATAATAAAAATTCGTCGTTTTTATGCTGTTTTACGCGTTAAAGCGCGTTAAAGCTCAAAACGTGCTGTTTTGCTAAAATAAGCATTTTCAAGCATTTTTAGATCGGTGAAATCGTTCAAATAGAAGCAATATTAATAAAACGAATAATAAAAAATTCGTCGTTTTTTACAACTGTTTTACGCGTTAAAACGCAGATTAAAGCTCAAAAACGTGTATTTTTGCTTTAAAATAAGCATTTTCAAGCATTTTAAGATCGTTGAAATCGATTTCCGATAGACATAATAAAATAAAAGACGAATAATAAAAAGAAATTTCGTCGTTTTTATGCTGTTTTACGCGTTAAAACGCGCCAATAAAAGCTCAAAACGTGCTGTTTTTGCTAAAATAAGCATTTTCAAGCATTTTAGATCGTTGGAAATCGTTCAAATAGACGCAATATTAATAAAACGAATAAGAAAAATTTCGTCGTTTTTATGCTGTTTTACGCGTTAAAACGCGCAGATTAAATCTCAAAACGTGCTGTTTTGCTAAAATAAGCATTTTCAAAGCATTTTAGATCGTTGAAATCGTTCAAATAGAAGCAATATTAATAAAAAAGCAGATAATAAAAATTCGTCGTTTTTTAAATCCTGTTTTACGCGTTAAAACGCAGATTTAAAGCTCAAAACGTGCTGTTTTGCTAAAATAACATTTTCAAGCATTTTAGATCGTTGAAATCGTTCAAATAGACGCAATATTAATAAAAAACGAATAATAAGAATTTCGTCGTTTTTATGCTGTTTTACGCGTTAAAACGCTGATTAAAAGCTCAAAACGTGCTGTTTTCAAAATAAGCATTTTCAAAGCATTTTAGATCGTTGAAATCGTTCAAATAGAAGCAATATTAATAAAAACGAATAAAAAATTCGTCGTTTTTATGCTGTTTTACGCGTCAAAACGCAGATTAAAGCTCAAAACGTGCTGTTTGCTAAAATAAGCATTTTTCAAGCATTTTAGATCGTTGAAATCGTTCAAATAGAAGCAATATTAATAAAAACGAATAATAAAAATTCGTCGTTTTATGCTGTTTACGCGTTAAAACGCAGATTGAAACTTGCTAAAACGTGCTGTTTTGCTAAAATATGCATTTTCAAGCATTTTAGATCGTTGAAATCGTTCAAATAAGACTCAATAAAAGATAAAAACGAATATTAAAATTTCGTCGTTTTTTATGCTGTTTTTACGCATTAAAACGCAGATTAAAGCTTAAAACGTGCTGTTTTGCACAAAATAAGCATTTTCAAGCATTTTAGATCGTTGAAATCGTTCAAATAGAAGCAATATTAATAAAAACAATAAAATTCGTCGTTTTTTATGCTGTTTACGCGCGTTAAAACGCAGATTAAAGCTCAAAACGTGCTGTTTTTGCTTTAAAATAAGCATTTTCAGAAGCATTTTAGATCGTTGAAATCACGTTCAAATAGACGCAATAATGTAAAAACGAATAATAAAAGAATTTCGTCGTTTTATGCATTTTACGCGTCAAAACGCAGATTAAAACTCAAAACGTGCTGTTTTGCTTTAAAATAAGCATTTTCAAGCATTTTAGATCGTTAAATCGTTCAAATAGAAGCAATATTAATAAAAACGAATAATAAAAAATTCGTCGTTTTTATGCTGTTTACGCGTTAAAACGCAGATTAAGCTCAAAACGTGCTTTTTTTGCTAAAATATGCATTTTTCAAGCATTTTAGATCCGTTGAAATCGTTCAAATAGACGCAATAAAAATAAAAAAACGAGTAATAAAAATTTCGTCGTTTTTTTATGCTGTTTTACGCGTTAAAACGCAGAATAAAGCTCAAAACGTGCTGTTTTGCACAAAATAAGCATTTTCAAGCATTTTAGATCGTTGAAATCGTTCCAAATAAAGCAATATTAATAAAAACGAATAATAAAATTTCGTCGTTTTTTGCTGTTTTACGCGTTAAAACGCAGATTAAGAACTCAAACGTGCTGTTTTGCTAAAATAAGCATTTTCAAACATTTTTTAGATCGTTGAAATCGTTTCCAAATAGAAGCAATATTAATAAAAACGAATAATAAATAATTCGTCGTTTTTATGCTGTTTACGCGTTAAAACGCGAATTAAAAGCTCAAAACGTGCTATTTTGCACAAAATAAGCATTTTCAAGCATTTTAGATCGTTGAAATCGTTCAAATAGACGCCAATATTAATAAAAACAGATAATAAAAAATTCGTCGTTTTATGCTGGCACGCGTTAAAACGCGGGTTAAGCTCAAAACGTGCTGTTTTTTGCTAAAATAAGCATTTTCAAGCATTTTAGATCGTTGAAATCGTTCAAATAGAAGCAATATTAATAAAAACGAATAATAAAATTTCGTCGTTTTATGCTGTTTTACGCGTTAAAGCGCAGATTAAAGCTCAAAACGTGCTGTTTTGCTAAAATAAGCATTTTTCAAGCATTTTGAATCGTTGAAATCGTTTAAGTAAAAAGCAATATTAATAAAAACGAATAATAAAAATTTGTGATTTTTATGCTGTTTACGCGTTAAAGCGCAGATTAAAGCTCAAAACGTGCGGTTTTGCTAAAATAAGCATTTTTGAAGCATTTTAGATCGTTGAAATAGTTCAAATAGACGCAATATTAATAAAACGAATAATAAAATTTCGTCGTTTTATGCTGTTTACGCGTTAAAACGCAGAATAAACTCAAAACGTGCTGTTTTTGCTAAAATAAGCATTTTTAAAGCATTTTAGATCGTTGAAATCGTTCAAATTGACGCAATATTAATAAAAAGCAGATAATAAAAAATTCGTCGTTTTATGCTGTTTTACGCGTTAAAACGCAGATTAAAAGCTCAAAACGTGCTGTTTTGCTGAAATAAAAGCATTTTCCAAGCATTTTCAGATATTTGAAATCGTTCAAATTGAAGCAATATTAATAAAGCAGATATCATTTGTTTTATGCCTGTTTACGCGTTAAAACGCAGATTAAAAGCTCAAAACACATTAGCTGTTTTTGCTAAAATAAGCATTTTTCAAGCATTTTTAGATGGTTGAAATCGTTCAAATAGAAGCAATATTAATAAAAACGAATAATAAAAATTCGTCGATTTTTATGCTGTTTTACGCGTTAAAACGCAGATTAAAGCTCAAAACGTGCTGTTTTGCTAAAATAAGCATTTTCAAGCATTTTTTAGATCGTTGAAATCGTTCAAATAGAAACAATATTAATAAAAACGAATAATAAAAATTCGTCGTTTTGTATGCTATTTTACGCGCGTTAAACGCAGATTAAAGCTCAAAACGTGCTGTTTTGCTAAAATAAGCACCAAGCATTTTTTAGATCGTTGAAATCGTTCAAAATAGACGCAATATTAATAAAAACGAATAATAAAAATTTCGTCGTTTTTGCTGTTTTACGCGTTAAACGTTAAAGCTCAAAACGTGCTGTTTAAAATAAGCATTTTTCGGCATTTTTAGATCGTTGAAATACGTTCCAAATAGAAGTAGTATTAATAAAACGAATAGCCAAAAAAATTCATCGTTTTATGCCGTTTTACGCGTTAAAACGCAGATTAAAGCTCAAAACGTGCTGTTTTGCTAAAAATAAAGCATTTTCAAGCATTTTAGATCGTTGAAATCGTTCAAATAGACGCAATAAAATAAAAACGAATAATAAAAAATTTCGTCGTTTTTATGCTGTTTACGCGTTAAAACGCAGATTAAAAGCTCAAAACGTGCTGTTTTGTTAAAATAAGCATTTTCAAGCATTTTAGCTCGTTGAATCGTTCAAACAGACGCAATATTAATAAAAACGAATAATAAAAATTTCGTCGTTTTATGCTGTTTTACGCGCGTCAAAACGCAGATTAAAAGCTCAAAACGCGCTGTTTTGCTAAAATAAGCATTTTCAAGCATTTTAGATCGTTGAAATCGTTCAAATAGAAAGCAATATTAATAAAACGAATAATAAAAATTCGTCGTTTTCATGCTGTTTACGCGTTAAAACGCAGATGCTTCAAACGTGCTGTTTGCTAAAATAAGCATTTTCAAGCATTTTAGATCGTTAAATCGTCTTCAAATAGACGCACAAAAAATAAAAACGAATAATAAAAATTTCGTCGTTTTATGCTGTTTTACGCGTTAAACGTTATGAATATAGCTCAAAAACGTGCTGTTTTGCTGCTAAAATAAGCATTTTCAAGCATTTTAGATCGTTGAAATCGTTCAAATAGACGCAATATTAATAAAACGAATAATAAAAATTCCCTGTCGTTTTATGTTGTTTTACGCGTTAAACGCTGGATTAAAGCTCTCAAACGTGCTGTTTTGCTTTTGCTAAAATAAGCATTTTTCAAGCATTTTAGATCGTTGAAATCGTTCAAATAGACGCAATATTAATAAAAAACGAATAATAAAAATTTCGTCGTTTTATGCTGTTTACGCGTTAAAACGCGATTAAAGCTCAAAACGCGCTGTTTTGCTAAAATAAGCATTTTTCAAGCATTTTAGATCGTTGAAATCGTTCAAATAGACGTAATATTAATAAAAACGGAATAATAAAATTTAAGCCGTTTCGGTGTTGTTTTGTGCGTTAAAATGCAGATTAAGGCTCGCAAACGTGCTTTTGTTTTGTTAAAACAAGCATTTTGGCATTTTAGATCGTTGGAAATCGTTCAGCCGAAGCAATATAATAAAATCTAAATAATGTACCTTGTCGTTTTTATGCTGTTTCACGCGTTAAAAACGCAGATTAAAGCTCAAAACGCTGTTTTGTTAAAATAAGCATTTTCAAGCATTTTAGATCGTTGAAATCGTTTAAATAGAAGCAATATTAATAAAACGAATAATAAAAATTCGTCATTTTATGCTGTTTTACGCGCTAAAACGCAGATTGGGGTAGCTCAAACGTGCTGTTTTGCTAAAATAAGCATTTTCAAGCATTTTAGATCGTTGAAATCGTTCAAATAGAAGCAATATTAATAAAAACGAATAATAAAAATTCGTCGTTTTTATGCTGGTTTTACGCGTTAAAACGCAGATTAAAGCTCAAAACGCTGTTTTGCTAAAAATAAGCATTTTCAAGCATTTTAGATTGTTGAAATCGTTCAAATAGAAGCCATTAATAAAAACGAATAATAAAAATTCGTCGTTTTATGCTGTTTTACGTTAAAACGCTACCGGATTAAAGCTCAAACGTGCTGTTTTGCTGCTACAAAATAAGCATTTTCAAGCATTTTAGATCGTTGAAATCGTTCGACGCAATATTAATAAAAACGAATAACAAAAAAATTTTTGCCGTTTTATACGTTTCACGCGCCAAAACGCAGATTAAAGCTCAAAACGCTATTGCTAAAATAAGCATTTTCAAGCATTTTAGATCGTTGAAAATCGTTCAAATAGAAGAATATTAATAAAAACGAATAATAAAAATTCGTCGTTTATGCGGTTTTTACGCGTTAATACGCAGATTAAAAGCCTCCAAAACGTGCTGTTTTACAAACAAGCATTTTCAAGCATTTTAGATCGTTGAAACCGTCTCTTCAAATAGCACAAAATAAAAAAACGAATAATAAAAATTTCGTCGTTTTATGCTGTTTACGTTAAAACGCAGAATAAAAGCTCAAACGTGCTGTTTTGCTAAAAATAAGCATTTCAAGCATTTTACCGTTGAAATCGTTCAAATAGACGCACATTAATAAAAACGAATAATAAATTCCCGTCGTTTTATGTTGTTTTACGCGTTAAAAAACGCAGATTAAAGCTCAAAACGCTGTTTTACTAAAATAAGCATTTTCAAGCATTTGTGATCGCTGGAAATCGTTCAAATAGAAGTACATTAATAAAAACGAATAATAAAAATTTCGTCGTTTTGTATGCTGTTTTACGCGTTAAAACGCAGATTAAAGCCTCAAACGTGCTGTTTTGCTAAAATAAGTATTTTCAAGCATTTTAGATCGTTGAAATCGTTTAAATAGAAGCACATTAATAAAAACGAATACCGTACCCGTCATTTTATGCTGTTTTACGCTAAAACGCAGATTTAAGCTCAAAACGTGCTGTTTTGCTAAAATAAGCATTTTCGCCATTTTAGATCGCTGGAAATCGTTCAAATAGATGGCAATATTAATAAAAAACGAATAATAAAATTTCGTCGTTTTTATACGTTTTACGTTAAACGCAGAATAAAGCTTCCGCAACGTGCTGTTTTGCTAAAGCAAGCATTTCAAGCATTTTAGACGCTGAAATTGTTCAAATAGACGCAATATTAATAAAAAACGAATGGGCCAAAAATTTCTGCTGTTTTATGCTGTTTTACGCGTTAAAACGCTGATCAAAGCTCAAAAAACGTGCTGTTTTGCAAGAATAAGTATATTTTCAAGCATTTTAGATCGTTGAAATCGTTCCGGGGCCGACGCAATATAATAAAAAAAACGAATAATAAAAATTCGTCGTTTTCGGCGCTTCGCTCTTTACGTTAAAACGCAGATTAAAAGCTCAAAACGCGCTGTTTTGCTAAGGCGCTAAAATAAGCATATTAAACGCAGCTTTGCTTCCGGGGCAAACGTGCCGTTTGCTGCTAAAATAAGTACTTTCAAGCATTTTAGATCGTTGAAAATCGTTCAACATAAATATTAATAAAACGAATAATAAAAAATCTGCTGCTTTTTATAAGGTTTTACGCGTTAAAACGCATTAAAGCTCAAAACGTGCGCTGGTTTTGCTAAAATAAGCATTTTCAAGCATTTTATTTGAAAATCGTTCAAATAGAAGCAATATTAATAAAAAACGAATAATAAAAAAATTCGTCGTTTATGTTTGCCTTTACGGCGTTAAACGCAGACAAAGCTCAAACGCGCTGTTTTGCTAAAATAAGCATTTTCAAGACGCAGGATCGTTAAACCGTTCAAATAGACGCGCTAAATAAAAATAAAAACGAATAATGGCAAATTTGCTCGTTTTATGTTGTTTTACGCGTTAAACGCGGCGAATAAAGCTCAAAACGCGCTGTTTTGCTAAATAAGCATTTTCAAGCATTTTAGATCGCTGGAAATCGTTCAAATAGACGCAATATTAATAAAACGAATAAGAAAAATTTCTGTCGTTTTTATAAGCGGTTTTACGTTAAACGTGATTAAAGCTCTCAAAACGTGCTGTTTTACATAAAATAAGCATTTCAAGCATTTAGATCGTTGAAATTGCCCAAATAGAAGCATTAATAAAAACGAATAATAAAAAATTCGTCGTTTTAATTGCCGTTAAAACGCAGATTAAAAGCCTGCAAACGCTGTTTTTGCTAAAATGCAGCATTTTCAAAGCATTTTAGATCGCTGAAATCGTCAACAGGACGCACATTAATGTTCCAATAATAAGAATTTCGTCGTTTTGCTGTTTTACGCGTTAAACGCTGATTAAAGCTCAAAACGTGCTGTCGCCAAAATAAGCATTTTCAAGCATTTTAGATCGTTGAAATCAATTAAATAGAAGCACATTAATAAAAACGAATAACAAAAATTGCTCTGTTTTATGCCGTTTTACGCGTCAAAACGCAGATTAAAGCTCAAACGTGCTGTTTTGCTAAAATAAGCATTTTCAAGCATTTTAGATCGTTGAAATCGCTCAAACAGTAAAGCATTATTAATAAAAAACGAATAATAAAAATTCGTCGTTTTATGCTGTTTTACGCGTTAAACGCAGATTTAAACCTTCCAAAACGCGCTGTTTTGCTAAAATATGCATTTTCAAGCATTTTAGATCGTTGAAATCGTTCAAATAGACTCACAAAGATAAAACGAATAATAAAATTTCGTCGTTTTAAGCAAGGTTTTACGCATTAAAACGCAGATTAAAGCTCAAAACGTGCTGTTTGCTAAAATAAGTATTTTCAAGCATTTTAGATCGTTAAAACCGTTCAAATAGAAGCAATATTAATAAAAAACGAATAATAAAAAATTCGTCGTTTTTATGCTGTTTTACGCGTTAAAAACGCAGATTAAAAGCTCAAAACGTGCTGTTTTGCTAAAAATAAGCATTTTCAAGCATTTTAGATCGTTGAAATCGTTCAAATAGACGCAATATTAATAAAAACGAATAATAAAATTTCGTCGTTTTATAAGCTGTTTTACGCGTCAAAACGCAGATTAAAGCTCAAACGTGCTGTTTTGCTAAAATAAGCATTTTCAAGCATTTTAGATCGTTGAAATCGTTCAAAATAGAAGCAAATATTAATAAAAACGAATAATAAAAATTCGTCGTTTTTATGCTGTTTTACGCGTTAAACGCAGATTAAAAGCTCAAACGTTTTTGCCAAAAATAAGCATTTTCAAGCATTTTAGATCGCCGGAAATCGTTCAACAGGACGCAATGCAAATAAAAACGAGTAATAAAAATTTCTGCCGCTTTATGCTGTTTTACGCTAAACGCAGAATAAAGCTCAAAACGTGCTGTTTTGCTAAAATAAGTACGCATTTAGATCGTTGAAATCGTCTTCGCTAAATAGAAGCATTATTAATAAAAACGAATAATAAATAATTCGTCGTTTTATGTTGTTTTACGCGTTAAACGCAGATTAAAGCTCTCAAAACGTGCTATTTTGCTAAAATAAGCATTTTCTAAGCATTTTAGATCGTTGAAATCGTGTTCAAATAGACGTGCAATATTAATAAAAAAACGAAGAATAAAAATCTTGCCGTTTTATGCTGCTTTACGCGTTAAAACGCAGATTAAAAGCTCAAACGTGCTTACCGCTAAAATAAGCATTTTCGCCATTTTAGATCGCTGAAATCGTCTTCGTTTATAGAAGCAATATTAATAAAAAACGAATAATAATAAAATTTAATGTTTTATGTTGTTTTACGCGTTAAAATCGCAGATTAAAGCTCAAATCGCGCTGTTTTATTAAAATAAGCATTTTCAAGCATTTGTAGATCGTTGAATCGTTCAAATAGATTTAATATTAATAATAAAAAACGAATAATAAAAATTCCCGTCGTTTTTATGCTGTTTTACGCGTTAAAACGCAGATTAAAAGCTCAAACGTGCTGTTTTGCTAAAATAAGCATTTTCAAGCATTTTAGATCGTTGAAATCGTTCAAATAGAAGCAATATTAATAAAAACGAATAATAAAAATTGGTCGTTTTATGCTGTTTTACGCGTTAAACGTGCAGGATTAAAGCCTAAACGTGCTGTTTTGCTGTTACATTTTCAAGCATTTTAGATCGCTTGAAATCGTTCAAATAGACGCAATAAAAATAAAAGACGAATAATAAAATTTCGTCGTTTTATGCTGTTTTACGCGTTAAAACGCAGAACAAAATTAAAACGTGCCGTTTTGCTGTATAAAAATAAGCATTTTCAGCATTTTAGACGTTGAAATCGTTCAAATAGACGCGCAATATTAATAAAAAAACGAATAAGAAAAAATTTCGTCGTTTTTATGCTGCCTTTACGCGTTAAAACGCAGATTAAATCTCAAAACGCGCTGTTTTGCTAAAATAAGCATTTTCGCGCATTTTAGATCGTTGAAATCGTTCAAATAGAAGCAATATTAATAAAAACGAATACAAAAATTCGTCGTTTTTAAATCTGTTTTACGCGCTAAAACGCAGATTAAAGCTCAAAACGCTGTTTTGCTAAAATAAGCATTTTCAAGCATTTTAGATCGCGTTGAAATTGTTCAAATAGACGCAAATATTAATAAAAAACGAATAATAAGAATTCTGTCGTTTTTATGTTGCCGTTAAAACGCTGGATTAAAGCTCAAAAACGTGCTGTTTTGCTAAAATAAGCATTTTCAAGCATTTTAGATCGTTGGAACCGTTCAAATATGGTGCCATTAATAAAAAAACGAATAACAAAAAATTCGTCGTTTTGTATGCTGTTTTACGTCGCGCAGATTAAAGCTCAAAACGTGCTGTTTTGCTAAAATAAGCATTTTCAAGCATTTTGTGATCGTTAAAATCGTTCAACAGCTGCTATTAATAAAAAACGAATAATAAAAATTCGTCGTTTTATGCTGTTTTACGCGTTAAACGCAGATTAAAAACTCAAACGTGCTGTTTTATAAAATATGCATTTTCAAGCATTTTAGATCGCTGAAATGTTCAAATATACTCTACGTTACGCGAATACATATATATTTTAGATCGCTGAAATCGTTCAAATAGACGCAATATTAATAAAAACGAATAATAAAAATTCGTCGTTTTATGCTGCTTTTACGCGTTAAAACGCAGATTAAAAGCTCAAACGTGCTGTTTTGCTAAAATAAGCATTTCGCTACATTTTAGATCGCTGAAATCGTTCAAATAGAAGCAAATATTAATAAAAACGAATAATAAAAATTTCGTCGTTTTATGCTGTTTTACGTTAAAACGCAGATTAAAGCCTTCAAAACGTGCTGTTTTGCTAAAATAAGCATTTTCAAGCATTTTAGATCGTTGAAATCGTTTAAATAAAAAGCAATATTAATAAAAAACGAATAATAAAAAAAAATTTGTGATTTTTATGCTGTTTTTACGCGTTAAAACGCAGATTAAAAGCTCTCAAAACGTGCGGTTTTGCTAAAATAAGCATTTTGAAGCATTTTAGATCGTTGAAATAGTTCAAAATAGACGCAATATTAATAAAAACGGAATAATAAAAAATTTCGTCGTTTTTGCTGTTTTACGCGTTAAACGCAGAATAAAAGCTCAAAATCGCGCTGTTTTGCTAAATAAGTACTTTCAAGCATTTTAGATCGTTGAAATCGTTCAAATTGACGCAATATTAATAAAAACGAATAATAAAAATCTGTCGTTTTATGCTGTTTTACGCGCTAAAACGCAGATTAAAGCTCAAACGCTGGTTTTGCTAAAACAAGCATTTTCAAGCATTTTAGATCGTTGAAACTGTTCAAATTGAGTTGGCTGATAATAAAACGAATAATAAAAAATTCGTTGTTTTTATGCTGTTTTACGCGTTAAAACGCAGATTAAAGCTCAAAACGCTGTTTTGCTAAAAATAAGCATTTTCAAGCATTTTAGATGGTTGAAATCGTTCAAATAGGCTTTACCATTAATAAAAACGAATAATAAAAAAAATTCGGGTCGTTTTATGTTGTTTTACGCGTTAAAACGCAGATTAAAGCTCAAACGCGCTGTTTTGCTGCTAAAATGCTACTTTCAAGCATTTTAGATCGTTGAAATCGTTCAAATAGAAGCACATTAATAAAAACGAATAATAAAAATTCGTCGTTTGTATGTTATTTTACGCGAACGCAGATTAAAGCTCAAAACGTGCTGTTTTGCTAAAATAAGCATTTTCAAGCATTTTAGATCGTTGAAATCGTTCAAATAGACGCGCGAATATTAATAAAAACGAATAATAAAAAATTTCGTCGTTTTATGCTGTTTTACGCGCTAAAACGCAGATTAAAGCTCAAACGTGCTGTTTTGTTAAAATAAGCATTTTCAAGCATTTTTAGATCGCTGAAATCGTTCAAATAGAAGTAGTATTAATAAAACGAATAATGTACCCGTCGTTTTATGCCGTTTTACGCGTTAAAACGCGTGATTAAAAGCTCAAAATCGCGCTGTTTTGGCTAAAAATAAGCATTTCAAGCATTTTAGATCGTTGAAATCGTTCCTTTGCACAGACGTAACAAAATAAAAAAACGAATAATAAAAATTCCTGTCGTTTTATAAGCTGTTTTACGCGGTTAAAACGCAGATTAAAGCTCAAACGTGCTGTTTTGCTAAATAAGCATTTTCAAGCATTTTAGGATCGCTGGAAATCGTTCAAATAGACGCGCAAATATTAATAAAAACGAATAATGTGCGTACCCCTTGCCGTTTTATGTTGTTTTACGCGTTAAAACGCAGATTAAAAGCTTCAAACGTGCTGTTTTGCTAAAATAAGCATTTTCAAACATTTTAGATCGTTGAAACCGTTCAAATAGAAGTACATTAATAAAAACGAATAATAAAATCGTCGTTTTATGTTGTTTACGCGTTAAACGCAGATTAAAGCTCGAACGTGCTGTTTTGCTGTACCAAGCATTTTCAAGCATTTTAGATATTGAAATCGTTCAAATAGAAGTACTATTAATAAAACGAATAATAAAAATTGTCGTTTTATGCTGTTTACGCGTTAAAAACGCAGATTAAAGCTCAAAACGTGCTGTTTTATTAAATAAGCATTTAAGCATTTTAGATCGTTGGAATCGTTCAAATAGACGCACATTAATAAAACGAATACCGTAAAATTCCCCGTCGTTTTATCCCTTTTTACGCGTCAAAACGCAGATTAAAGCTCAAAAGGGCTGTTTTGCAAAATAAGCATTTTCGCTTTTTAGATCGTTAAACCCCAAAAGGCATTTAAAAAAAAACGAAAAAAAAACGTCTTTTTTTGCGGGTTTTTACGCGTTAAAAAGCGAAAAGCTCAAAACGTGCTGTTTTGCTAAAATAAGCTTTTTCCTTTTAGACGGGGAAACGCAAATAGACGCAAAAAATAAAAACGAAAAAAAAATTTTTGTCGTTTTATTTGTTTTTACGCGTTAAAACGGAATATAGCTAAAAAAGGGCTTTTTTGCTAAAATAAGCATTTTCGCATTTTGATCGTTAAAATGTTCAAAACCCCTTAATAAAAAAACGAATAAAAAAATTTGTCGTTTTAGTTGTTTTAGGGTTAAAACCAAAAGCTCAAAAGGGTTTTTTGCTAAAATGATTTTCGCTTTTTGATCGTTGAAATCGTTCAAAAGACGCAATATTAATAAAACGAATAAAAAAAAATTCGTCGTTTTATGTGTTTTACGCGTTAAAACGCGGGATTAAAGCTAAAAAACGTGCGTTTTGCAAAAAATAAGCATTTCGCGGATCGTTGAAATCGTTCAAAAGACGCCAAAAATAAAACGAAAATAAAAATTGTCGTTTTATGCTGTTTTAGGCGTTAAAGGGTTTTTCCCAAAACGGCGTTTTTTAAAACAAGATTTTCGCTTTTAAATCGTTGAAATCGCAAATAGAAGCAATATTAAAAAACGAATAATAAAAATTTGTCGTTTTACGTTTTACGCAAAACGAGTTTAAAGCTAAAAACGTGCTGTTTTGTTAAAATAAGCATTTTCAAGCATTTTAGATCGTGAAATCGTTTAAATAGAAGCAAATTAAAAAAAACGAATAAAAACCCCGCATTTTATGTTGTTTTACGCGTTAAACGCAGATTAAAGTAAAAACGTGTTTTGCTAAAAAAACATTTTCAATTTTTAGATCGTTGAACGTTAAAAAGGAATTTAAAAAAAAACGAATAATAAAAACGCGTTTTAGGTTTACGCAAAACGGTTTAAAACTCAAACGCGTTTTCAAAAAGCTTTTTCAAGCATTTTAGATTGTTGAACCGTTCAAATGGGGCAATTAAAAAAAAACTAATAAATTGCCCGTTTTATGTTTTTTTTACGCGTTAAACCCCGATTAAAGCTCAAACGGCTTTTGCTAAAATAAGCATTTTCAACATTTTGATCGTTGTCGTTCAAATAGACGCAATTAATAAAAACGAATAATAAAATTTGCCGTTTTATGCTGTTTTACGCGTAAAAAACGGGATTAAAGCTCAAACGGCTGTTTTTAAAATAAGTTTTTCAAGCATTTTAGATCGTTGAAATGCAAATAGAAGCAATATTAAAAAAAAACGAATAAAAAAAATTTGTTTTATGCGGTTTTACGCGTTAATACGCAGAAAAACCAAAAGGGCTTTTTGCTTAAGCATTTTCAAAAATTTTTTGACGTTGAAAGTTCAAATAGACGCAATATTA
>NW_027046302.1:0-27846 GCF_025399875.1 Dalotia coriaria | reverse complement strand
CTCATTCATGGTTGTGGCTTCTCCCGCAAAATTTTAGTGAGCCCAAATATCCAGGGGGGACATTGCCATTACTTGTAGGATTTGCCGCGAAATACCGCGTTTTGTAGGGCCCGACAAAAAATTTACAACTTTTGAGCTATTTAAATTTGTTTTTTGGTCATTCGATCGTCAATGGTACAGATCGATGCGAATTTGTTCAGTTGCTGCGTTGTCAAAGTTTTAAAAACGCGAATCCGTCATTTATTGTTGAATTTTTGAGGGAGAAAATTTTTCCCAAAATTGAGTTGTTTTGGGGTTTTAAAGTTTTAAAGCGGTTTGACCACGCTTCGTTTTATTTTCCCCAATTTCGTTTAATTTCGGGATTGGAAGTTTGTGGGTTTTCGTCAAGTTTTCTGGCTGTCCCGGTTTATTGAATGGGAATTTCCCGAAATTTCGATCTTTTTTTCCGAAATGAATTCCAGTCTGCGCTGGGGTAGTCCCATCGGGAATTTTCTTTTTCGTGCGCGGTCGGTAATTGAAATCGAATAAAACAGGCAGATGGTCAGAGTTAAGCCTTTTTCCCTGGTTGTGGTTTTTTCCCGCAATATTTTAGTGAGAAAATATCCAGGGGGATTTTATTGCCAATTTGTATGAAGTATGCAAGCATTGCTTGCGCTCACATAATTCAAACGACATTATTTACATCATTTGAGAAAAAATTTCCCAAAAGTTGTTTAGAATTTAGGTCACCAAAAGTATTTGTTTTCCTGGTTTTTTTAGGATAACATTGGTCTTTGGGCGAATTGTATTTTTGGGGTGGGTTATACCTTTTGGTTATGGTAGATTATTGCAAATTTTTTTATTTGTAGAAATTTCCAGAGTTTTGGGGATTATCTACATTTGAACAATGCTTGATGATTGTATCCCGGGGATTTTTACGGCACATTAGCCACCTGAAAAACCCCAATTGTTCACGCAAAGGTTTTTTAGCAACCCTGGTGGTACAGATTAAGATGAGCCGGAATGAAGGCGAGTAGCAAACTTGAAAATTACACCGAAGCAAAAATATTGCAAATAAAAATTATTGTTAAAAAACACCGAATAATTGTTTCCAAAAGTGCAAATTACTTAGATGGGGGTTTTTTCACCCCAAACTCAAACCAGTATACGTATGTGTTAAATATTTTAAACAAAGAATTTTCAATAAAACTTTTACAGAAATAGAGTTGCAAAATAGTATTGTCTCGGTCGATATTCTAATTTATGTAAAATTTGCTTTGAGTAAAATTTATTTAAGATATTTTTGACGAATCCCGTGTATAATACAATCGTAACAAAGTTATTCGGTAAAATTTCAAAAATAAATAGATAACAAAACATTAAATGAAGAAAGATTCAAGTATTCAATTTTTTTCCAAATTAAAATCAATTTAACATTTTATAGATATCCCCATTAAATTATTCCTCACCACCACACGTTCCCAAATTTCCTTTTCCCCCCGATTTTGGTTAAGACGGCCGATTCCCTCTCTTAAAGTCATACACTTTCCCTACTTCATTTTTACCACCCATCAACCTAAAGGGTTTTGGGTGAGTGAAAAGGGGTTTGGGAAAACAGTTCTTCACCACACCTCCAAAGTAACTCAGAAGCAACCACAGCGAGATTAATCTTCTATCAAGGATTTATTATTTTGCAGTAACTGATGACGTAAAAATTTCGAAAATTTATTATTGGATTGAGCTGACGAAAAATTTGTCGTTTGTTTATGGGGTTTTGGGTTGCATCAGGGGAATGTGAACAAACAATATAGGGATTGTTGATTCCCGTTTGGAAATATAGTAAAATAAATGAAAATTTTTTAAAATTATAAACTTGTCAGTGAATTTGATCTAATTTTGGGCTTAGATTTATTGAAATTGTTTAGTTTTTAAATGGCAGTAAATTTATTATTTTGTTATTTATTTCATTTTTATTGTTAAGTAAGTGAAAAAAGATGAAAATTTTAAAATATTAATTTCTATTACATCACTTCATTGAAAATTATTTGCGTTTATGGACAAAATGATAATAAATTTTCGAAAAACCTCCACATGATAATTATAGTTAGACAACATTCCAACAAACATTCCCGTAGAGTCCGGTTATAATGACATCAAAGGGGAACGTCAAACAGTCATAATAAGCGGACGTCATACAAACCGTTTTGAAAAAAAAACCTTTTTTTACGTAAATATGCACCTAAGTACTTTAATATATAAACATAGTAATTACAAATGTATATAAATGTATACATATATTTAAATTAAAATCAAAATTGACAAAATTACACATACAAGAGTTTTTTTACGTTTTAAATAATCTGTCTTTTTTGTTCTTTCTTTTTTTTTATTTAAAAAACAGTCTTAATACTTTTATGAATAGAGGACATAGCTATGGTCAAATTATCTTTTGGGGAATATTGCGGGAAATTAACAAACACAAGAAACACAAGACAAAAATAGTTAAAACAAAAAAAAACCCCCCAAAAATTTTGGGAAAGAAAATAGGAACTGTTTTTAGATTTCAAAGTTGTGAAAATCGGTCGTTATATGGTCTGCTGAACAGGTTTGGGTTAAGATTTAATTGGTTTATGAGGTGAAAACAGACCAGAAAGTTAACTTAAAATAGGGATTAAGTCGGGAAAGGTACTGCTGCCCGAATGCTTATATTTATTATTTAAGCATTTGGTTTTTGATAGTAAATACATAAAAGAAATTTACAATCATAAAAAAAATGTAGCAAAAAATAAAAAAATTTTCCCCCACGTGTCGACGTCGTCGGGAATCAAGGGCCCAACCGGGGTTTAAAAGAATATGTTGGTCATTAAAACCCGACATAACATTAAAAATGGGTCATAAAAACTACATGTCACGTAAGCGAAGTCATTATATCCGATTTTTTAAAAAAAAATTTTTATATGAAAACCACATTTGTAGTGTAGTTAGCATAATAACCGGTTGGTCAATTTTGGGAGTCATATTTAAAGGGATTCTACTGTAATTTGTGATTTCCAGCATTCAGCTATGTTACCGTCGAAATTTGAAGTCGAAACACACGTGGAATATTCAAATGAATGGGGGAAAAAATTATGCCCTTTGAATGGCATTGCTACCTGCAACCAAATCCGATACAATTTTCACTTTTTTATTAATCATCGATTATCGCCTCATCGTCATACTTCGCGAATGACGATAGCAAAAACGATGGCAAGTAGGTATAAGTAATGGGTGGAAGTAATAATAAAATTGAGAACGGATTGAAAGTGTGGAAATTGCGTCGATGAAATTGTATTTTATTGCGAACATTGATTATAGTTTAACACCAATTGAATCGGGTAGGATTTATGCGTGCAGGGTAGCCCGATTTCTGTATATTATCTACTATCAAAAACTTGATTTTTTGTTTTATATCATTAAAGAACGCCTGTGTTAATATGTAAAAAAACAATAAATTAATGCAGACTGATGTTTATTAATATTAAAATAGGGTTTTGATTTAAAAAAAAAAGTGAAAGGGTATAGGTTAAAAGATTAAGGCAAGCGGTTAGTGTAATTAAAAAACGATTTTCACTCCATTTTTCCACTTTTTTCAATAAAATTTTTAAACCCAACGGTTTATTAACGTGTTTTTGCGCTACGATTATTTTTAAAAAAAAGTGCCACCCCAATATTTACCCTTTTTATAGGGAATCAACAAATAATTTTTTTATGGTGTCAAATTAGCTATAATTACATCAGCGTAAAATTGGGAGGACGTAGGTATAAAAGTAGGAAATTTTTAATTTATTTTTTTCACTTTTTGTACATTTTTTAATTTTTGAGTAAGGGAAAGACAATTTTAATTTAAAAGGTAATTTTTCATTCTTCAAATTTTAAACGTTTATTTCGTTATTCCGTCCTTGGTCACGTCCGTACGTCAATCGTTTTATCCGCGTACAAATCTTTCAACTAGTTGATAGAAGTGTGAACCCAAATACAACTACGAATATTATACACGGAAATGCTAGGTACAAAATCGAGTTGATTTGTGTTGAAAGCAAAGCACGCGTATAAAATTCTAATGTTCGGGCATTCAAAGCGGTTTGGGAGGATTGAGGTATGCGTAAGCACAAACTCGAATCGAACAGGACATGGCTCATTAAATATCAAAAAAAAAAAACGACAAACCAAATTTTACGAATAAGGATAAAATTGTACATAAAATTTTTCCCCATTATTATATTTTTCATGTAAGAAAGTATGTTAAATTGTATAAATTTAAAAAAGTATGTATTCAGGTGTTTATTCAAAAAAAACTTGCAAAATTTCGAATTTACCGAATTAGTTTAAAGGGAATGTCAACCTGAAGGTATTGTTTTTTGAATAAAATGAGAATTAATTTAAAAAAAAAAATTATTTTTTTTTTTTAGGTGTTTTAAAACTTAATTATTAATTTTATTGATTCAAAAAAAACAAAAAAAAATTTTTCAATTAATTAAAAAACGATTAAAAATTAAAAAATTTAAAAAAAATCAGGGACTTTTGGCCCCCAGATTGGCTACCATATTTGTAGTAAAAATGTTGCAATTATATTCAGACCCCTTACGGTAAAAAATTTGTTAAAGTTAATTTCGTTCAGCAGTGTGATACAGGATTTATAAAAGCAAATTCTGATAACATTCCTGATGTTGATATATTTATGATCCCCAAATTTTTTAAAAAAATGACCTTCTAGTTCTATTTTTTTTATTTTGAAACACTAAAAAAAAAAAAGGGTTTTTTTGGAGGTTTACGATCGAGATGTTTAGGGATAACGTCTTATTCGTTTATAATTTTTGTTTGTTGAAAATTGTTGAACATTTCATTGCACTTCACATTTTGTTTTACGTTAGGCCCCCGAACACTACAAATTTTTGGGCCGAAAAAAACATTCAACGAAAACAACCGCACGAGAAAATTCCATTCGTTTGTATCCCCAGAGGAGAGAGAGGGAAGTCGGTAAACCTACCGAACGCTGGTGGCACGGAATGAGGGAGCGCTCGAGATGAGACGGGAGATCGGTCCTCTCTCTGGTTATAACGAGGGGGGGTGGGAATGACTGGCAGCGCTCGAGATGGAGGGGAGATGGGTTTCGCCCCCTCTCGTTATAACGAGGGGGGTATACCGCGATCGACCTGCTCGGACACAAATTTTTTAAACCCGGGCCCCCCGAAAAAAGATTTTAAAGAGTTATCACGTAAAAATAAAAAACAATATGATTACGAAATATTTACATCAAAGTACCAAAAAAAAAAAACGATTTTGTTTTGGGATTATCTCGAGCACGCTTGAAACCTTTTTTTCGACTTTTCCCGTCTTGAGGAACTTTTAAAAAACATTTTTCGGGAGTTGTCTTTGTGTATTTTAATAAGTACAAAACAAGAGCGATAATTTTAGAGACATTTTTATACCTATATTTTGAGATTTAAAAATTACAGAATGAAATTAATCAAAGCTCAAAGCACTGTGTTTAATCTCTGCCTGTATACACATGAGTAAAAAACCAACATTATGACGTCACACGCGCTCGATTTGTTCGGGAGTTGTACCGCCCGGTACGATTAAAAAATTAATTTTTTAATTTGAAAATTTTTAATTATTGCAAAAACCAAAAAATTGTTTTTTATAAAATTTATATATGATCTTCCATTACAATAATAAAAATAATAATTAAAAACCCCAAATTCTATCACTACTTTAATTTGGGTTTGAATAGTCCCCGGACATTATAAAATAAAAGAGATCACTTGCTCTTGTATAAAAACCAAGAATCAATGTTTATGTTTCCGTTGATTTGATGGAAAATTATACACGTGCCAAAGAAATTCCTTTACCTTTTGATAATTTCTAGTCGTTTCTAATCATTAATTAAATCTTCAAATTAATTGATATTTTATGTTTTATTCCTTTTAAATTTAGTCTCACAAACATCGAATATTTTTTGCATATTAATGATCAATTTCTTTTAAATTATTGATTGTAATTTTGGGAAAATTTTTCAACTTTTTATTTTGAAATTTGAAGGGAACTGTAAATATTCATGTGCACTTTTTTTCCCGTGTCCCTTTAAATTGATAAATAAAATTTTCAGTGATTTCAGGGGGATATTAACTTAAAAATGCCCCACTACCACGAATCAGTATCCAATGAAACGCGCAGAGGAGGTTGAAATGTTTCCCAATTTTCCCGGGTCAGTGGGGCGAAAGTAATTATCGAAACACGTGTTAGAAGAATTGAGCCCACCCTTTTTTTTCCTTTTTGGGGTTTCCCCGACCCATGTTGTAAAACTATTAACGTAATTGTTGTTACAGGCTTTTTTTGTTAGTTAATGCCATGGTTTACGATGATATTTTGCTATGGTGCTACTTTTTTCGTATTTAAATTAGTTTTGCTTTTATTTAAAGGGGTCTGAGTTCGCTCAAAAAAATTTAATCATAAAGGGTTTTTTTTTTGTAAAAAAAAAATTTCAAATTGCTAAATTTTTAGTTGTTGAAAGGGCGTGGATATTTTTTGTATTATTTAAAAAAATTGTTTCATATCAGTAAATGGCCTAATAAGAATTTAAATTTCCAGCAATTAACAGCAAAATGGTTCGTCCAAGGAAACAACACGTAAACGTAACGCATTGTGCACTGAAAGAAAACATACATTTTATTTAAACCTTCTAATAATTTATTTTGATTTAAATGCAAATCAGGAATGAACGTATTAACTTGGCAAGAGACGATAATATCAATCAGTTCAGCGGGTTTTAGAAAAAAAACAGAAACCACAAAAGCAACAAAAAAGACACCGGTTGGAGGGGGAGGTATGTTTTATATTACAACGAATCCTTTTTAAACCCTTTTTAATTAAAAAACCCAAAAATCTACACCAGCAGTTTCCCAAAGATTCCAGCCAGCACACAGTTTCAGGGTGAAAAAAATCACAATTAGAATAATAGTCAAATATTGAACCAGAAAATAATGAAATCAAAAAAACCCATAGAATCAGCCCCAGTTAGGGTTTCAAAAAATAAAAGTGCTTAGTAATATTACAGTAAGAAACCGATGAAAATAAACGCAAGCTTTATAAAAAAAAGGCAATACTACCTCAGGTTGAAGATAAGGTTGTTCCGGTGGAAATTGAAGAGAATAGGCAACCAGATATACATGTGCGGAAAACCTAATCCACAATCCGAATCTTCTAAAGGGAAAGCCAACAACGTGCAGTTGAAATTGTAACTATATAACTAATATACAACCGAAGTAAAGTTTCTACACGCAAAACATAATTTTTATTGTTTTTTGTTATTTTTCAGGGGTTTGGGGAAAAAGTCGCTATGGCCGAACATCTTCCCCCTCAAACGACGTACCAAAAACGTGATGAGTAATATTATTCATTATTTAATGAAACATTTTTTTGAAAAATAACCAGGACAATGCAAGTTTACCCAAAACACTGGTCAACAATGAGCAAAGACGATAAAAAATTTTTAGTCGCGCTGAACCGCCTTCGGGACCAGTTCGAGACGAAGCTCAACGGGGGTCGGGAAAAAAACCAACCCGACAAGTAAGGATGACGAGGAGGCCGATGCCGAAGCGGGAAAAAACGAGCGCAACTGAGTTGGGCGTGGAGAAGAAGAAAAGAAGACCGCGAGAAGGTGAAGAAGGAGGAAAAAAACTTTTTAAAACGTGATGAGTAAAATTATTCATTATTTAATGAAACATTTTTTGTAAAAAAAAATTCCAGGACAATGCAAACTTTACCAAAGCACTGGTCAACAATGAGCAAAAAACATGATTTTCTGTCTGCGCTGAACCGCCTTGGGGCCAGTTTGGGGACGAAGCTCAACGGAAAATGCAAGGGAAAAAAAGTACCTGGTGAGACTGCCGACGATGATGATGAAGATGATGACGAGGGGGGCCGATGCCAAAGGGAAAAAGAACGAGCGCAACTGGGGGGACGTGGGGAGAAGAAAAGAAGACTGCGAGAAGGTGAAGAAGGGGAAAAGACAATCTGTTTCAAAACGTGACGAGAATATTTTATTTTTTAATGAAACATTTTTTTTGTAAAAAAAAAACCAGGACAAGCAAAATTTTTCCAAAGCACTGGGCAACAAAAGAGCAAAGACCAAAAAGATTTTCATGTCTGCGCTGAACCGCCTTCGGGACCACTTTGAGACGAAGCTCAACGGGGTGACAAGTGGAAAAAATTCCCGGGGGACGCCGACGATGATGATGAAGATGATGACGAGTAGGCCGATGCCCAAGCGGAAGCAAAACCAAGACGATTCCCGGGGAAACAGGAGTGAAAGGAACGCCCGACCAACGGATAAAAGATTGTTAACGTCATGTTTTTACTTGTACTTTTTTAACCTCGTTTATATTTTATCCCTTCTTTTGTATGTATTAGTAATGAAAGTTGTCCCGGAGAGTTTATGACGATTCAAACGATTGTTGTCAACAAATTTGTAATTGAATTGAATATAACACTATTTGCAAACAATAGACCTTGGGTTTTTGATTACAAAAAGTAATATTAAATATTACAATTAATTTTCTTGGGTTCTATGATGAGGGGAAAGAAATAATACAGCGCCCCCCTGTGTTTCGCGAAGCGCGATGCAGCTTATTTCCAATGTGAAGATAAACTCGGGGCGGGGAACCGGTTCCCAAATTTGTTTTTTTTATTATTAACTTACAGCAACGTTTCGTTACAATACCGAACACAAAAAGAACAAATATTGCAATTTTACACGCAGCGGCGTCTTTCTTATCTCTTTAAACTGTTTTATAATCAAATACCCTTTCGTAAAAGTGCAGGTACCTAAATGTTTCGGACGCCTAACACGGACATCGAACATTGAAAACAATATTTTAGTTTAGATAAAATTAAGTAGACAAACAAAAAACAACATTTACAACATGAGAAAAATTATTTTTTTTACACGTTAAATCGAGATTAAAGCTCAAAACGTGCTGTTTTTCTAAAAAAAATCATTTTCAAGCATTTAGATTGTTGAAACGTTCAAATAGAAGCAATATTAATAAAACGAATAATAAAAATTCCCTTTTATGCTGTTTTACGCGTTAAATCGCAGATTTAAGTCAAAACGTGCTGTTTTGCTAAAATAATCTTTTCAAGCATTTTAGATCGGAAATCGTTCAAATAGAAAATATTTTTTTTTTTATTATCAAAACGCCAATCGGCAGTGTACCTTTTCAAATTTTTTTATATTTTATTTAGTTAATTTAAAAAATTTTCAATATTGGAATGAAAAAATTGACCGTGATTCAGTGAAGAAATCGACGTCGATGATATTATTGACCAAATTGGAGATTCTGTTCTATGGACCGTAGCAGATATAATTTTTTGTTGTTTTATTGTGCTCAACAACCTTTTGTTCTGAGTCCCGTCCGACCCAATGAACCGAAATGGTTGTTAATTTCCGGAGACGACGTCCGTGTGTTGAGTAGAAAAGGTTAAACGGACTTGGCGACGATTGATTAGTTGTCAATTGAAGCAGCGTACACCGTCTGTTTTTAATGAGTCCCTTTAACATATAATATGAAAAAATTTGAAAATTTCCGTTGTATATTTTCAACTCTGTATCATTTGTTGGGGAGGTGACCAGATGATGCAGCCATATTCCAATATTGACTAGCGTTTTGAATATGGTAGAGTGTATATAATTTTTAAATTCTTTTCCCGTTCTGAATAAGAAACCGTGTTTTTAACGCTTGGGGTGTTATCTTATCCCATGGCATGAAAACAAATTTTTTCACGATAATGCCTGGTCCCAACTGATGGTACTTCGATAGTTGGTACCGTTTAGATGATATATTGTGGGGCGGTTTTTAGTCTGGAGAAAATGCCAACATTTTGGGCTTGATTAAATTTAGTTTTTTTCTGTTGACACCAAATGAAGTGTGTAGCGCGCTGCAGAAAATCCATGTCATCATTGCAATTAATTTCCCGAAGATCTTTTGCATGGCATCGTTGATATTCTGATATAAATTGTTCCCCAAGTCATTTTGGGAAAATGTTGAAAAGAATTGGCCCGAGGTGCATCCTTGAGGGACACCGAGGTGACTTCATATAACTGATGTGTATCCCCCTCACCCGTACTTTCAGTTGTCTGTAACCGATGACCTCGCCATCCAGTGCATTGCTTTTTAAAATTATATTGTCTTTAGTTTAATTAAAATAGTGGGTTTTCCATATCGAAAGCCTTTAGAAACCCGAGATGGTTGAGTGATCAACCTTTATTCCTTTCATCCAGTACATAATCCGTGTAGAGATATAAGTTTGGATAGAGGCCCCCCTATGAACCCGTGTTGTTTGATGAAATGACGTTTGGCGATGGATGATGGGTGACCAACGGCCAACATTTTCCAAGATTGTCTAAAAATTTCCCATTCTTTTAAGTGGGTATTTATCCTCAATGGTTTTCTTTATTTAAGTTTCTGTAGTTTAGACAAGACGCCATTTTTCCCAATGTTTAGTTTTTGGTACAATCCAAACATGAACTGTATGGGACATAGATGGTCTGATAATTTTTTTACTAATTAATTTTTTAAATTTTACTTTGAATTTCCCTCTCGTAATGAATAGGGATATCTATATGACTTTGAATAAACTGGGTTTATCTGTGACCGAATTTTTGGGTTTTAAATGCGTTTGAGAAAGTCAATTCAGAATTTTCATCATAAAAATGGTTTATGTTTTTTTCATAACTCGTTTATTTTGCTTTTTCTTTATCGTTCAAATGATCAACTCTGAGTGAATTTTAAAAAGACGTGTCGTTGATTCTGACTTATTATTGTTGGGACCTTTTGTTCTTTTATCTTGAAATTATAAAACGGGGATTCAACTCTGGGTTAAATTTTGAAGCCCTTTTTTTTGAATTTAATGGTAAGGTAATATTCCATTTTTAGCGTTTATAATTTATCATTATATCATTAATATTAAGATTGGGAAAAAATATTTGTTTGTATGTTAACTGGTATTTCAAAAAGTTAACAGTTATTTTAATTTAATCCTAAATAGAATGGAATTCTTTTATTTTCTATGCAAAGAAATGAATTTCGTAATCGATTAATGCTTTTAATTTTTGAAATCAATTCCAATTTAAAGGTCAAAAAGATCAATGCATCTAGACTAGGAACAAATGAATAATTGATATTAAAATCTTCTAAAATGGGATATTTTATGCAAGTTCATTTGTTACTTTTTTCTTTAAGCTAGTCACAATTTTTTTGAATTGAAATTTGAAAAAAAATTTTAGACTGGTCCTGATTAATAAGAATTACTTTCTCCAGAATCAAAAAAATTTTTTAAATTAAATTTTGGGAAAACCATGAATGGTAGTCGGGTTTTTACGAATAGTGTTCAAGTCAATGTTGGTTTCCGAGGTTTTTACGCAAAAAATGGTTTTTATTTGTATCGGAAAAAATACGGTCTGTTTTCCCCATATTCGTCTTCATTATGCATCTCGTGTTTTGTTCGTCTTGTTCCCGTTTTATTTGTTTGACATTATAAGCTCCTAAAAAAGTTAGGGGGTCCAGTTTGTTTAAAATGTTATATTATTCACTGACTCGGTACCCCATTTGTTCGGTGTAGAAACAGACATCGGCGTAGGGGCATTTTTTTTTATTTTCCAAAAACTTGGGAGTTTGTTGATGTTTTGTTTATTTATAATTGGTTTTGCATGTTAATTGGGCCGGGGGAAAATTTGATTTCCGACGGTTGATGTGAAATTTTAGCGATTAAAAAATTGGCATTACAGAATTTGAAACTTGAGTATTTTTTTGCCGGTTGCCCAAAAATTCCCAAAAAAAATGTTTGATTGGGGTTATCGAAACGTCGGATTCGTAGATGCACGCTTCTGGTGTCACAAGGTTTAGCAAATGAGCAAAATACGGGTTCCCTTACACCGGGTTTAAATGTTAAGCTTTGCCTTCAACATGGTAATTTTATGATGTCTTTTTTATCAATTCGCCGTCCTTAAGGGCACATGCTCGGTGAGAAGCGGGATTTGGGGTTTACATCTTTGTAAAATTTTAACCCGTAGGTTTCATCTTTCTTTTTATAACACGTCGGGGATCATGGCAAGAAGCTCTTCCGAACGGGATCGCCGTACTTTTTCAACTAACGCGTTTTAAGATTTTGCCCACGTATCACAATTAAAATTTTTAATACTTTTCCCCTTTTACATTTGATTTTTTTATTTAATACCCCGAATATAATTTATTGAATAAGCACTCTGGGGAATACCCTAGTAAATTTAAGAAAGCTCCGCTTGTTCAAAAAAAGGGGTTGAATTTCGATATTACCCGGTTGTGCCATTGTATTTTTTTCTTCTAAATTATATGTTCGAACCGACTGACTTCTATTTCTTTTTAACAAAACCAATGTGGTTCTTTTCTTTTTATAAATTTTAACAATTGTATGCTTTATGCGTTATACAATAGGAATAAAAAAGGAAAACGTCGACTTTACAGTAAAGATCTGGCCATTAACATGTCGGATAAGCGTTCGGGGAAAGGGGCGATGTGGCCAACGGTCCTTCCTCGCAGGTAGGTGCCCCGTTTTAGTAAAGTTTATGTCTTCAAATTTAGAGATTTGATAATCACCGGTTTTTTTGGGTTTAAAACACTACCGTACCGATTTTCCTCCGGTGCGCCAATTATTTAACATCATGGTTTAAAAATAAAAAGTTTATTGTTACTTGAGTTTTACAAATTTTAAAAATTTACAAATGTCTTATACCTTGACTTATCTAGTCGAGTGTAAAATAAGTGACGCTGTTAAACCCCGCCATAAGAAGTCGCGAAGAATGCTGACCCAAACCGCCGTTTCCCCCACTTAAAAATAATATAGATACTTAATAATAAATTCGTCCTTGAAATCTTTTTTGAAAATTGCAGTTTTACTTCGCCTACTCTTTTTTTATTAAAGGGGACATCCTTCCTTCCCAATGCCACAACCAATTGTTATAATTGTTATAAAAAAAAAAGGCAACTGCACGCGGAGTTCCCAAGCGGTCTCCCCCCAAGTACTACCGAAAAAGTTTACATAAACAGATACCATTCTTCATTTTATTTTTTTACAGTCTTATTATCTTCAGGTCATATTTACAGTTATTATTATAATAGGAAAATTGAGCTGGGAAAACCTATTTGGATACAGTTGGGATTTGATTTTACCATGGGGTTTTGGAAGATAGGTAGATGTTCATACGGTAACTTGTATTCGGGGTTTTGCCTCGTGATATTTTTTAAATAGTGGGGTTTACGGATTTGTCGTTCGGTGATAAATTTATTGTTTTTTTCGTCAAGATAGTCAAAAGAGGCAATATGTTTAAAATTTCCGCTGAATTGTCGTAAACATTTGTTCTCGAATTGTTGTAGCTTTTACGGTATGTTTTTGGGGATGGGCACATGGGCACATACATGCTGGGGGGTATGAAGGGTGTAGTTTTAGTGTACTTTTGTAAAGAACAGTTTGTTTTTTCAGGTACGCTGTTTCTATGCATTAAAGAGTTCAATTCTAGGCCGCATTTCTTTTTTGATGGTGTTTTCCACATGTTTTCTGAAAAATAAGCTTTTTTCGTCCGCTTTTCTGAATTTGTGAGAGTTTAACACACCCCGGTGTTATTAGTGCATTGTATTTTGCTTCTCGTCGCTGTTAGTAGTTCTGAATTTTTTGGGGTTTTCTTTATTTTCCACGTTTATAAAATTTCAACTGCCAACAAGTGGGTTTTTGTAGCTTTTTCGACCAATATTTTATGGTCGAGCTGCTTTTAAAATGGCATCATCTGCAAATAGCGCAAGTTTCGTATTGTTTGTTTTGTAAGTCGTTAAAAAAAATAAACAGCCATTGGTCCTAGTACAGATCCTTGTGGAACGCCTGCATTGATGGATTTTTGGGTTCTGATTTTTTATTTGATATTTTTTCGTAGAGTTTGGGTCTGTTAGGTAGCTATGAATTAGATGAATTAAAGTCGGGGATTAATTTTGGGTCAGTTTGTAAAAAGTCCGGAATCCACACGGTGTCAAACGCTTTTTTAATGTCAATAGGCCAGTGTACGATTTCATTTTTGTTCCAGGCTTTTTTACATCGTTTCTTCTACCAATTTCGGGAAAGGTTTTGAGTACTATGTTTTGTATACCGTCAAGCCCTGGTGCCTTGTGGGAGGGAATGTTTTTTTTAATGCGCTTTATGTCTGCTGGTTTGACGAAATATTTGCCGCGATTTGTATGTGTCTTCGTAGCAATAAATTTATCAACTTTTTGAGCTATTTCAATTTGTTTGTTGGTCATTTGATCGTCAATGGTACAGATCGATGGGAAATTTGTCGGCAAGTACAGTTGCTGGGTTTTCAAAGTTTTAAACGCGAATCCGTCATTTGCATTGTTAGAATGTTTGATGGACGCTAATAATTTAAAAATTTAGTTGTTTTTTGGTGTTAATGTTTTTTAAACGGTTTACCACGCTTCGTTTTATGTTTTGAATTTCGTTTTTTTCAAGGGGGGGCGTGGGATATTTCCGGGGTTTGTGTGGGTATTTCGCTATTTATGGCTGTTTCCGGTTTTTTGAATTGGGAATTTCCGTATTCGATCATTTTTTCCGAAATGAATTATTGGTTGTGGTAGTCCCATCTGTGAAATTTCGTTTTTTTGGGGCGAGTCGGTAATTGAAATCGAATAAAAAAGGCAGGGTCAGAGTTGCTCATTCATGGTTGTGGCTTTTCCCCCAATATTTTAGTGAGACCAATATCCAGGGTGGACGGTTTATTGCCATTACTTTATGCAAGTATGCGATTGCTTGCGCTCACATAATTCATAACGACATTCCCACATCATTTGAGAAAAAAACCAAAGTCTATGTTTAGAATTTAGGGCACCAATAAGTATTTGTTTTCCTGGTTTATTTAGATAACATTGGTTTTGGCAAGAATTTTATTTTTTGGGGGGTTATACCCATGTTGTTTTGGGAGTATTAGTAATTTTTTTTTGAGTAATTCCAGATGAAAAATTTTTATCTACATTTGAACAATGCTTAGATTGTATCCCTGGGAGCTTTACGGCACATTAGCCACCTGAAACCCCAAATTTTTAAAAAACGTTTAGCAAACCCCGTTGGTACAGATTGATGAGCCCGGAACGGCCGCGAGTAGCAAACTTGAAAATTTCCTGACCAGCAAAAAAAATTTGCAAATAAAAATTATTGTTCAAAACACTGAATAATTGTTTCCAAAAGTGCATATTTTGATGGGGGGAAAAAATTTCACCGCACATAACCCCAAAAACCCGTATACCCGGTGCAAATATTTTCATAACAAAGAATTTTCAATAAAAAATTTTTTCAGAAATAGAGTTGAACAATAGTATTGTCTTGACTATTCTCGAATTTTTGTAAAAAATTTTCATTAAGAGTAAAATTTATTTAAGATAAGATAATATGTGTATAATAAATCAGTATCAAAAATTTTTGGGAAAAATTTAATAAATAAATAGATAACAAAAAAATTAAATGAAGAAAATTTGTATTTAATTTTTTAAATTAAAAAAATTTACCCATTTTAATTAGAATCCCCATTAAATTATTCCCCATCACTCAAAACGTTGCACATTTCCATTTCCCGAGTCGGGCTTTGGGACGGCCATTCCTTCAATGTTTTAAAACTTTTTTTCCCATTAAAATTTTTTGTCACCACCCCAACCTGAAGGTTTTTGGGGGAGTAAAGGGTTTTGGAAAAAAGTTCTTCACCACCTTCTCCAAAGGGAACCGGCCCACAGCGGGTTAATTTTATCAAAGGATTTTTAGTTTGCGTAATTATAGTAAAATTCTCGGAAAAATTTTTTTGGGGTTGAGCTTCCCACGAAAATTTTCGTTTTTTTATGGCGGATTTGGGGCATCAGAGGGAAGGAACAAACAAATATATGGATTGTTGATTACCGTTTTGGGAAAAATAGTAAAATAAATGAAAATTTCTAAAATTATAAACTTGTCAGTGAATTTGATCTAATTTGCTTAGATTTATTGAAATTGTTTAGTTTTTTAAGGGGAGTAAATTTAGTTTTTTTATTTAGCTCATTTTAAAAAAAGGGGAGTAAGTATATTCATTATTTAATGAAACATTTTTTTGTAAAAATAATTCCAGGGCAATGCAAGTTTACCAAAGCACTGGTCAAAAAAATGAGCAAAGACCATATTTCGTTCGCGCGAACCGCCTTTGGGCCACTTCGAGACGAAGCTCAACGAGGTCGGGAAGAAAATGTACCTGGGAGACCCCCCGACGATGATGAAGATGATGGGGTAGGCCCATGCCGGAAGCAGAAACCCAAAGAATTCCGGGAATCAGGGGAGGAAAGCGACCCTCTTCCGACAACCATAAAATTGTTAAGTTCCGTTTTTACTTGTATTTTTAACCCCGTTTGATATTTTATCCCTTTTTTTTGTATGTAAGTAATGATAAGTTGTCCTGAAAAGAGTAATTCAAAAGATTGTTATCAAAAAATTTGTAATTGAATTGAATATAAAACTATTTGAAAAAAATATGACCTTTTTTATTACGTAATAAAAATTTCTTTAATTTCTTGGATTCTATGATAAATAAAAATACAGCGCCCATGTTCAAGTACTCGCATACTTATACCAATGGAAAATAAACTCCCCGGGGGGGAGCACCGGTTCCCAAAATTGCATATTTATTATTAACTTTCAGCAACGTTTCGTTTACCCCCAACAAAACGAACAAATATTGATTTTTCAGCAGCGGCTCTTTTTATCTCTTTTTTTACTGGTTTTATGATCAAATACTTGCGTAAAAGGGGGTACCTAAATGTTTCGTACCCCAACACGACACGAACATTAAAACAATATTTTAAGTTTAGATAAAAAAGTAAAACACTAAACACAACATTTACAACTTTTAAAAAAGTTTGCGTTTTACGCGTTAAATCGCAGATTCTCAAAAAAGTTGTTTGCTAAAATAATTTCGCATTTTAGAGTTGAAATCGTTCAAATAGAAGCAATATTAATAAAACGAAAATAAAAATTGCCTTTTTATGTTTTTTTAGCGTTAAACGCAGATTTAAGCTCAAAACGGCTGTTTTGTAAAAAAAAATATTTTCGCATTTTGATCGTTTTAAACGTTAAATAGAAGCAATATTTTATTTTTTTTATCAAAAACGCCAATCGGAGTGTACCTTACAAATTTTTAATATATTTTTTTGTTTAAATTTAAAATAATTTTCAATATTGTAAAAATTGACTGTGATTCAGTGCAGAAATCGACGTCGATAATTCATTGACCAATTTAACTTTCCTTTTTTACCGTAGCAGATATAAAATTTTTTGGATTTGGGTCAACAATTGTTCTGAGTCCCGCCTGACTCAATGAACTCAAAATGGTTGTTAATTTCCGGAGACGGACGTCCGTGTGTTGACTTGAAAAAGGAAATTCGGACTTGGCGAGATTGGTTGTCAATCTTGAAGCAGCTGTACAAACCCCTCTGTTGTTAATGAGTCCCTTTGTATCATATAATATGATAAAAATTTTCAAAATTTCCGTTGTTTTTTTTCAACTCTGTCGATCATTTGTTTGGAGGGACAGATGATGCAGCCATATTCCAGTATGGGGCGCACTAGTGTTTTGAATATGTATGAGTGTATATTATTTTTAAATTCCCTTTTTTCCCGTTCTAAAAAGAAACCGGTTTTGAAGTTGGGATGTTATCTTTTTCCACATGGAGAAAAAAAAGTTTTTTTCTACGAAATGCCTTTGGGCCTTAACTGAGGTACCGGGTAGTTGGTACCGTTTAGATGATATATTGTGGGGCTGGTTTTTAGTCGAGAGACATAAGACAAATTTGGTCTTGTTTAAATTTTGCTTATTCGTTGACACCAACATGAAGTGTGTTGATGTCGCGCTGCAGAATATCCATGTCATCATTGCAATTAATCCTCCTGGGGAAAATTTTTAAATCAAAGGGATACAGTATATTCTGATATAAATTGTTCCCCAATGTCATTTATGAATATGTTTGGGAGGCCCCATGCGATCCTTTAGGGACCCCAGGTGACCATATAACTGATGTGTATCCACCCCACACGTACTTGCAGCTGTCTGTCAATGTTACCAGCCATCCAGGAGTTTTTAACATTGTATTGCTTAGTTTATTTATTATCGTGGTTACCATACAAAGCCTTGGAGAAATCCGTAGATGGTATGAGTGCTCTCCCAACCCATAACCCTTTTGAGATATAAGTTTGTACGAGGGCCCCAGAACCCGGGTTTTCTTGATGAAAATTAAAGGGGGATATATTTGTGGAAATAATTTTTTTGAATAGCTTTTGGGTGGATGACCAACGGCCAACATTTTCCAAGATTGTTAAAAATTTCCCTTTTTCGGGAAATGGGTATTTATCCTCAATGGTTTTCTTTTTTTAAATTTCGGTCTATGACAAGACGCCATTTTTTTTTCCCCATGATCTAGTTTTTTACAATCCAAACAGGTGAACTGTATGGTGACATAGATGGTCTGATAATTTTTTATAAAAAAATTTTAATTTGACTTTTAATTTCCTCTCGTAAAATAATACTATATGACTTTTTAATAAACTGGGTTCATCTGTGACTCGAATTTTTGTTTTGCGTTTGGGAAAATCAATTCAGAATTTTCATCATAGCAAAAGGCTTTATGTTTTTGCATAACTCTTTTAATTTTGCTCTTCTTCACCCCAAATGATCAACTTGAGTGAATTTTTATCAAGACGTGTCGTTGATTCTGCTTCATTAGGGTACCATTTTGTTCTTTTTTCTTGAAATTATAAAACGGGTTTTACTTCAACCTGGGGTTTAAAACTTTTAACGTTTTTTTGTAATTTAATGGAAGGTAACTATTCCCTTTTTGCTGTTTCTATACATTCCCTCTTTTATCATTAATATTAAGATTTGGGAAAAAATATTTGGTTTTTTGTTAACTGGTATTTCAATACCAGTTAACAGTTATTTGAATTTAATTTAAATAGAATGTAATTTTTTTTTCTATGCAAAGAAATAATTTCGTAATCGATTAATGCTTTTAATTTTTTTAAATCAATTCCCAAATTTAAAGCGTCAAATGATCATGCCATTCCCTGACTAGGAATTCAAATGAATAATTTATATTAAAATCTTCTAAAATGGGGTTTTTATGCAAGTGTCATTTGTTACTTTTTTCTTTAAGCTAGTCACTTGAATTTTTTTTAATTGAAAATTTGAAAATAATTTAACTGGTCCTGATTAAAATCGAATTACTTTCCCAGAATCAATAAGAATTTTTTAAAATTTAAAATTTTTGGGAAAAATTTTGAATGGGATCGGTTTTGATTACCATTTTTTTATTTAAAAATTTTTTATGCAAAAAAACGGTGTTTTTTTTTGTTCGGGTTTTTTTTTTGTTCTGTTTCATTTGTTTGTACATTATAGAGCTCCTCAGATAAAAAAGTTAGGGGGTCCAGTTTGTTTAAAATAGTTAATTTTCCGACTCGGGACCGATTTGTTCTGGCTGTAGAAACAGACACGGCGTAGGGAGATTATTTTTTATTGTGTCCAAAAACTTGGGGGTTTGTTGGGTGTTTTTTTATTTATAATTTGGGTTTTGCTGTTAATTGGTCCGCGGGGAAAAATTTGATTTCCAGAATTTTGTTGATATGAAATTTTTTTGCCCATTGTAAAATTGGGATTACTAGAATTTGAAACTTGAGTATTTTTCTGATTGCGCGCAGTTCATAAAAGATGTTTGAGTCATATGATTACGAAACGTCGGCATTCGTAAACCGCTTCAAGGTGTCACAAGCTACGTTTAGCAAATGAGCACAAAACGGCTCCGTTCACCAGTCTAAATGTTAACGTTTGGCCTTCATACATTTTGGGAATTTTATGCTGTCTTATACAAGTTCGCTGTCCGGACACATGCTCGGTGAGAACGCGGGGTTTGCGTTTTACATCTTCGTAATATAACCGTAGGTTTCCTTTTTGATAACACGCGTGAGATCATGGACAAGAAGTTTTCCGGGAAAGCGGGCGCCGTACTTTGCAACAACGGTTTTTAAGATTTCCCACGTATCACAATTGGCCTTTTTTACCCTCGCTTACATTTGATTTTTGATTTAATACCCCGAATATAATTTATTGAATGCACCTGCAGAATACCTCCTTAGTAAATTTAAAAATTTTTTTAAGAAATAAGGGGTTAATTTGATATTACCCGGTTTTGCCAAATTTTATTTTCTTTTTTTTTCTAAAATATAAAGTTCGAACCGCTTTGACTTTTATTTCACAACATTTAAACCCAAAGTAGGTTCTTTTTTCTTTTTCAAATTTTAACAATTGTATGTTTATGCTTTTACAATAGGGAAAAAAAAGGGAAAAAGTCGGAAGATCTGCGCCATTTAAATGTCGGATAAGCGTTCTGTGGAAGGTGCGAGGGGCCAACGGTCCTTCCTCAGGGGAGATCCCTTTTTAGTAAAGTTTTTTTTTCCCCAAGGAGAGATTTGATAATCACCGGTTTTTGGTTTTTTAACACACCGTACCGATTTTCCTACCGGCTGCGCCAATTATATTGAACACCCCGGGTGAGTTTTAAAAAAAAAAACGTTTATTGTTATTTTTTTGTTATATCAAATTTTAAAAATTTTACAAAAATTTTTATACACGACTTATCTAGTCGAGTGCTTTTAAGGATTTTTGGGAACGCGGATAAGAAGTCGCGAAGAATGCTGACTCTCAATCCAGCCGTTTCCTTACACTATAGTAATAATTAGATACTTAATAATAAAAGTCCTTTAAATTTTTAGAAAATTGCAGTTTTATTTTGCCTACTTTTTGTACATAAAGGAGACATCCTTTCCTTCCCAATGCCACAAAAGTCAATTGTTAAATTGTTATAAACAAAAGGCAAAGACGGGGTTCCCGCTCCCCCATCCAAGTACTACCGAAACGTTTACATAAACAGATACCATTCTTCATTTTATTTGTGTACAGTCTTATTATTTATCAGGTCATATTTACATGTTTTATTATAATAGGAAAATTGGGTGGGAAAACCTATTTGGGTATAGTTGGGGTTTGATTTTACCATGGGTTTAGGGAAGATAGGTAGATGCCGGTAACTTGTACTTCCGGATTTTGGTGAATTTTTAAATGGGGCCGGGGTCGTTCGGTGATGAATTTATTGTTGTTTTGTAAGATAGTCTGTTACATTGCCGCTGAATTGTCGTAAACATTTTTCTCGAATTGATGTAGCTTTTACGGTTTTTTTATGGGAATGGGCATAAAGCTGGGGTGCGTACCTGAAGTGGCTCGTACCTAGTGTGTTTTTTTAAAATAACAGATTTTTTTACAGTAAATAGCTGTTTCAATGCATTAAAGAGCAATTGATTAGGCCGCATTTGCTTTTATGATGGGTTTTACATGTTTTCTGAAAAATGTTTTTACGTCCGCTTTTTTTTGAATTTGGAGAGTTTAAACACCTCGGTGTTATTAGTGCATTGTAATTTTGTTCGTCGCTGTTGATTCTTATTTATTAGGTTTACTTTTTTTTTCCACTGTTTATTTTTCAACTGCCAACAAGTGGGTTTTTGTAGCTTTACGACCAATATTTTCACGGTCTGAGCGTATATAAAATGGCATCATCTGCAAATAGCGCAAGTTTCGTATTGTTTGTTTTGGGAAGTCGTTTATAAATAAACTAAACAGCCAGGGGCCTGTACAGACCCTTTTGGAACGCCTGCATTGGTGGATTTGGCTTCATTTTTCATTTGATATTTTACGAGAGTTTTCGGTCTGTTAGGAGCCGAATTGATGAAAAATTGCTCGAGAGATTAATTTGATCAGTTTGTAAAATTTGTCCGGTAATCCACACGGTGCAAACGGTTTTTTAATGTCTAAGGCCATGTGTACGAATTTTGTTCCCGGCTTTTTTTACATCGTTACCCGCCAACGAAGGTTTTTGAGTATATGTTTTGTATACCGTCAGGCCCTGGTGCCTTGTGGCAGGTAATGTTTTTTTAAATGCGCTTTATGTCTGCTGGTTTGACGTATTTGCCGCGATTTGTATGTTTTGTAGCAAAAATTTATCAACTTGAGCTATTTCAATTTGTTTGTGGTCATTCGATCGTCAAGGTCGATCGATGCGAATTTGTCGGCCAGTTTTCTGCTTTTCAATAGCTTTAAACGCGAATCCGTCATTTGCATTGTTAGAATGTTTGATGGTCGCTAATAACCAAATTGAGTTTTTTTTAGGTGTTAATGTTTTTTAAACGGGACCACGCCGTTTTATGTTCCGAATTTGTTTTTTAAATTTCAAGGAGAGGTGTTATTTCCGGGGGTTTTTTGGGGATTTCCATAAATTCATGGGGTTTTCCCAGTTTATTGAATTAATTTCCGTATTTTGATCATTTTTTCCGAAAAATTGTCTGGTTTTGGGAGTCCCATCTGTGAATGATTTCGTTTTCGTGCGCGAGTCGGTAATTGAAATGAATAAAACAGGCAGTGGTCAGAGTTCCATTCATGGTTGGGCTTTTCCCGCAATATTTTTAGTGAGCCCCAAAACCAGGGTGGACGGTTTATTGCCATTACTTTTTCGTATGCCAAAAGTTGCGTCACATAATTCATAACGACATTCCCCTTTACATCATTTGAGTAAAATTCCAAAGTCTATGTTTAGAATTTGGTCACCCAAAAAGTATTTGTTTTCCCTGGTTTATTTAGGGTAACATTTAAAGGGCGTTGGCAAGAATTGTATTTTTTGGGGGGTTATACCATGTTGTTTGGTAGTATTATTGCTAATTTTATTTGTAGTAATTCCAGATGATTTAAGTATTATCTACTATTTGAACAATGCTTTATGATTGTATCCCCCGGGGGTTTACGGGACATTAGCCACCTGAAACCCCAATTGTTCACGCAAGCGTTTAGCAACCCTTTGGGACGATTAAGATGAGCCGAATGAGCCCGGGGAAACAAACTTTAAAATTACCTGACGCACGCAAAAAATATTTTCAAATAATAAATTATTGTTCAAAACACTCGAATAATTGTTTCCAAAAAGGTAATTACTTAGATGTGCTTTAAAATTAACCGCAATAACTCAAAACCAGTATACGTTTTGCTTAAATTTTTCATAACAAAAAATTTTAAAAACTTTTTCAGAAATAGATTAAAAATATTTTCTGGGCGACTATTCTCGAATTTATGTAAAATTTGCATTAAAGTAAAATTTTTTAAGATATATTTTGACTGAATACCGTGTATAATACAACAGTATCAAAAATTATTCGGTAAAAAATTTTAAAAATAAATAGATAACAAAAAACATTAAATGAAGAAAGATTTGATTAATTTAATTTTCCCAAATTAAAATAATTTACCCATTTTAAAATATCCCCATTAAATTCATTCCTCACTCACTCACACGTTGCACATTTCCCCCTTTCCCCCAGTCGGACGGTTTGGCACGGCTCGATTCCCCCTTTTAATGTCTACCTTCTTCCTCTTTTTTGTCACCACCCCTCAACCGAAGGTTTGCTGGTGAGTGACAAGTGTTTAGGGGAAAAAAGTTCTTCACCACACTTCCACGGGAACTTGAAGCAAACGCGAGATTTAAACTTCATCAAGGTATTTAAGTTTGCATTAACTCGATGACGTAAAATTTCGGAAAATTTTTTATTGGGTTGAGTCGAGATAAATTGTCGTTTGTTTATTGGGATTTGGTTTCATGAGGGAATTGAACAAACAATATATGTGATTGTGATTACGTTTGGAAATATAGTTTGAAAAATTTTTAAAAAATTTTAAACTTTGGAATTTGATCTAATTTGGCTTGGGTTTATTGAAATTGTTAGTTCTTAAATGGAAATTTTTTATTTTTTTTATTTATTGCTCATTTTTTATTGTTAATGTTCAAAAAAATGAGAAATTTAAAAAATTAACATTTCCACTTTTATTTAAAAAAATTTTGCGTTTATGTTAAAAATGATAATAAATTTTCGGAAAAACTTTCACATGATAATTAATTATAGTTAGACACCATTGCAACAAACATCCGCTCTTAAAGCGTTGGTTAACTTTTTTCCGACGGTTCTATCAATGGAAAAATCCGTGTTTGATTTGTATCGGAAAACATACGGTCTGTTCCCTCATATTCGTCTTCATTATGCATCTCGTAGTTTTGTTCGTCTTGTTTTTGTTTCATTTGTTTGTACATTATAGAGCTCCTCAGATATGTTAGAGGTCCAGTTTGTTTAAAATAGTTATTATTATTCACTGACTCGGTACCGATTTGTTCTGGCTGTAGAAACAGACATCGGCGTAGGAGCATTATTTTATTGTGTCCAAAAACTTGGGAGTTTGTTGATAGTTTTGTTTATTTATAATTGGTTTTGCATGTTAATTGGTCCGCGGGAAAAAATTTGATTTCCGACGTAATTTTGTTGATATGAAATTTTATTTGCCGATTAGTAAATTGCGCATTACTAGAATTTGAAACTTGAGTATTTTTCTGCCGATTCCCGCGCAGTTCAAAAAAAGATGTTTGAGTCATATGATTATCGAAACGTCGGCATTCGTAGATGCACGCTTCTAAGGTGTCACAAGCTACGTTAGAAAATGAGCACAAAAGGGCCCTCCGTACACCAGCTCTAAAATGTGGCTAACGCTTGGCCTTCATACATGGTAATTTTGCTGTCTTATATCAATGTTCGCCGTCCTTAAGGACACATGCTCGGTGAGAACGCGGAGTTTGCGTTTTACATCTTCGAATAACCTCGTAGGTTTCATCTTTTCTTTTGATAACACCCTCGTGAGATCATGGACAAGAAGCTCTTCCGAACGCGGATCGCCGTACTTTGCAACTAACGCGTTTTTTAAAATTTTTCCCACGTATACAATTGGCCCTTATATACTTCTCTCGCTTCACATTTGATTTTTTATTTAATACTCTCGAATATAATTCTATTGAATAAGCACTCTGCAGAATACCTCCTTAGTAAATTTAAGAAAAACTTCCGTTTTTTTTAAGAAATAAGGCAAGTTGAATTTCGAATTTCCCGGTTGTGCCATTGTATTTTTTTTTCTTCAAATTATATAAAGTTCGAACCGGACTTCGACTTCTATTTCTATTCACGGACATTAACCAATGTAGGTTCTTTCTTTTACAAATTTTAACAATTGTATGCTTTTTTGCGTTATACAATAGGAATAAAAAGGAAAACGTCGATTTACAGAGATCTGCGCCATTAACATGTCGGATAAGTCGTTCTGTGGAAGGTGCGATGTGGCCAACGGTCCTTCCTCGTAGGGGAGATGCCCTCGTTTTAGTAAAGTTTATGTCTTCGAAGTTGAGAGATTTGATAATCACCGGTTTTTGGTTTAATTAACACTACCGTACCGATTTTCCTAGGCAAAGTAATTATATTGAACACTCGGATGGGTTTTAAAAATAAAACGTTTATTGTTACTTGAGTTATATCAAATTTTAAAATTTGACAAATGTCTTATACTACTTGACTTATCTAGTCGAGCTGCTAATAATAAGTGACGCTGCTTGGCAAGCGCGCCATAAGATCGCGAAGAATGCTGACTTACAACCACCCTGTTTCCTACTACTATAGTAATAATATAGATACTTAATAATCAATTGCCCTTTAAATATTTTAGAAAAATTGCATTTTTATTTGCCTACTCTTTTGTACATAAAGGAGACATCCTTTCCTTCCCAATGCCACAAACTGTCAATTGTTATAATTGTTATAAAAAAAAAGGCAACTGCACGCGGAGTTCCCAAGCGGTCTCCCATCCAAGTACTACAAACGTTTACATAAACAGATACTCATTCTTCATTTTTTTTGTGTACAGCCTTATTATCTTATCAGGTCATATTTACATGTTAATTATTATAATAGGAAAATTGAGCTGAAAACCTATTGGGATATAGTTGATTTGATTTACCATGGGTTTAGGAAGATAGGTAGATGTTCATACGGTAACTTGTACTTGCTAGTAGATCTTTGCCTCGTGATATTTTTAACTAGTGGGTTCACGTGATTTGTCGTTCGGTGATAGAATTTATTGTTGTTTTCGTCAAGATAGTCTGTTACATTGCCGCTGAATTGTCGAAACATTTGTTCTCGAATTGATGTAGCTTTTACGGTATTTTTTTGGGATGGGCACATGGGCAATACATGCGGGGGCTGCGAAATCTTGTGAAGTGGCTCGTATTTCAGTGTAGTTTTGTAAAGTAACAGATTGTTTTTTACAGTAGTACGCTGTTTCAATGCATTAAAGAGTACAATTGCATTAGGGCCGCATTTTTTTAGGGATTGTTTTCCCTACATGTTTTCTGAAAGTAGTTTTTACGTCCGCTTTTTCTGAATTTGTTGAGAGTTTAACACACCCCGGTGTTATTAGTGCATTGTAATTTTCGTCTTCTCGTCGCTGTTAGTAGTTCTTATTTATTGGGGTTTACTTTTTTTTCCACCTGTTTAGTACTCTCAACTGCCAACAAGTGGTTCTGTAGCTTTTACGACCAAATTTTCACGGTCTAGCTGCTATATAAAATGGCATCATTCAAATAGCGCAAGTTTCGTATTGTTTGTTTTGGTAAGTCGTTGATAAATAAACTAAAAGCCATTGGTCCTAGTACAGACCCTTTTGTGGAACGCCTGCATTGATGGTTTTTGGCTTCGATTTTTCATTTGATATTTTTACGTAGAGTTGGGGGTCTGTTAGGTGCCATGAATTAGATGAATTAAATTGCTCGAGAGATTAATTTGGATCAGTTTGTAAATTAGTCCGGTAATCCACACGGTGTCAAACGGTTTTTCAATGTCTAATAGGCCATGTGTACGATTTCATTTTTGGTTTCCCGGCTTTTTGACATCGTTACTTCGCCAATTTCGGAAGGTTTTGAGTACTATGTTTTGTATACCGTCAGGCCCTGGTGCCTTTGTGGCGGTAATGTTTTATAATGCGCTTATGTCTGCTGGTTTGACGAAATATTTGCCGCGATTTGTATGTGTCTTCAGCAATAAATTTATCAACTTTTGAGCTATTTCAATTTGTTTGTTGGTCATTCGATCGTCAATGGTACAGATCGTGGAATTTGTCGGCAAGTACAGTGCTGCGTTGTCAATAGCTTTAAACGCGAATCCGTCATTTGCATTGTTAGAATGTTTGATGGTCGCTAATAATTTCCAAATTAGTTGTTTTAGGTGTTAATGTTTTAAGCGGTTTGACCACGCTTCGTTTTTATGTTCCTGAATTTCGTTTTTAATTTTAAGGGAGAGGTGTGTATATTTCCGAGTTTGTGTGGGTATTTCGTCAAGTATTCATGGCTGTTTCCGAGTTATTGAATTGGGAATTTCCGTACTTCGATCATTTTTTCCGAAATGAATTCCAGTCTGGGGTTTTGGTAGTCCCCTCTGTGAATGATTTCGTTTTGCGCGAGTCGGTAATTTAAATCGAATAAAACAGGCAGATGGTCAGAGTTAAGCTCATTCATGGTTGTGGCTTTTCCCCCAATATTTTTAGTGAGACCCAAAATCCAGGGTGGACGGTTTAGCCATTCTGTATGCAAGTATGCAACATTGCTTGCGCTCACATAATTCATAACGACATTCCCATTTACATCATTTTGAGTAACAATTCCAAAGTCTATGTTTAGAATTTAGGTCACCAATAAGTATTTTTTTTCCTGGTTTATTTAGGGTAACATTAAGGTCGTTGGCAAGAATTGTATTTTTTAGGTGGGGGCCCTTTTTTATTAGTATTTTTGT
>NW_027046301.1:0-27887 GCF_025399875.1 Dalotia coriaria | reverse complement strand
TGCTAAAAATTTAAGCATTTTCAAGCATTTTTTAAAGATCCGTTGGAAATCACCGTTCAAATAGACGCAATATTAATAAAAACGAATAATAAAAATTTCTTTTTCGTTTTTTATGCTGTTTTTGCCAAAATCGCAGATTAAAACTCAAAACGTGCTGTTTTGCTAAAATAAGCATTTCAAGCATTTTAGATCGTTGAAATCGTTCAAATAGACGCAATATTAATAAAAACGAATAATAAAATTCGTCGTTTTATGCTTTTACGCGTTAAAACGCAGATTAAACTCAAAACGTGCTGTTTTGCTAAAATAAGCATTTTCAAGCATTTTAGATCGTTGAAATCGTTCAAATAGACGCAATAAAATAAAAACGAATAATAAAAATTTCGTTGTTTTTATGCTGTTTTACGCGTTAAAACGCAGAATAAAAGCTCAAAACGTGCTGTTTTGCTAAAATAAGCATTTTCAAGCATTTTAGATCGTTGAAATCCGTTCAAATAGACGAATAAAATATAAAACGAATAATAAAAATTTGTCGTTTTATGCTGTTTTACGCGTTAAAACGCAGATTAAACTCAAAACGTGCTGTTTTGCTAAAATAAGCATTTTCAAGCATTTTTAGATCGTTGAAATCGTTCAAATAGACGCAATATTAATAAAAACAGAATAATAAAAATTCGTCGTTTTATGCTGTTTACGCGTTAAAACGCAGATTAAAACTCAAAACGATCTGTTTTGCTAAAATAAGCATTTTCAAGCATTTTAGATCGTTGAAATCGTTCAAATAGACGCAATATTAATAAAAACGAATAATAAAAAATTCGTCGTTTTATGCTGTTTTACGCGTTAAAACGCAGATTAAAGCTCAAAACGTGCTGTTTTGCTAAAATAAGCATTTTCAAGCATTTTAGATCGTTGAAATCGTTCAAATAGACGCAGTAATTAATAAAAACGAATAATAAAAATTTCGTCGTTTTTATGCTGTTTTACGCGTTAAAACGCAGAATAAAGCTCAAAACGTGCTGTTTTGCTCAAATAAGCATTTACGCAGAAGCATTTTAGATCGTTGAAATCGTTCAAATAAAGCAATGAAATAAAACGAATAATAGAAAATTCGTCGTTTTTATGCTGTTTTGCCGTTAAAACGCAGATTAAAACAAAACGTGCTGTTTTACTAAAATAAGCATCGCTTTAAGCATTTTTAGATCGTTGGGAAATCGTTCAAAATGAAACTTAATATTAATAAAACGAATAATAAAATTCGTCGTTTTTATGCTGTTTTTACGCGTTAAAAGAGCCGCAGATTAAAAGCTCAAAACGATGCTGAAACGCTGGAAATAAACATTTTCAAGCATTTTAGATCGTTGAAATCGTTCAAATGGACGCGTATTAATAAAAACGAATAATAAAAATTTCCATCGTTTTATGCTGTTTTATGCGTTAAAGCAGATTAAAGCTCAAAACGTGCTGTTTTGCTAAAACCAAAGCATTTTCAAGCATTTTAGATCGTTGAAATCGTTCAAGTAGAAGCAATATTAATAAAAACAAATAATAAAAATTCGTCGTTTCATGTGCTGTTTTACGCGTTAAAGAAACGCAGATTAAAACTCAAAACGTGCTGTTTGCTAAAAATTAGCATTTTCAAGCATTTTAGATCGTTGAAATCGTTCAAACTAGACGCAATAAAAATAAAACGAATAATAAAAATTTCGTCGTTTTTATGCACCGACGCGTTAAAACGCAGGAGATAGAAGCTCAAAACGTGCTGTTTTGCTAAAATAATCATTTCAAGCATTTTAGATCGTTCAAATCGTTTCAAATAGAAGCAATGTGTAAAAACGAATAATAATAAAAAATCACGTCGTTTTATGCTGTTTTACGCGTCAAACGCAGATTAAAGCTCAAAACGTGCTGTTTTGCTTTAAAATAAACATTTTTCAAGCATTTTAGATCGTTGAAATCGTTCAAATAGACGCAATATTAATAAAAACGAATAATAAAAATTCGTCGTTTTTATGCTGTTTTACGCGTTAAAACGCAGATTAAAACTCCAAAACGTGCTGTTTTGCTAAAATAAGCATTTTCAAGCATTTTAGATCGTTGAAATCACGTTCAAATGAAACAATATTAATAAAAACGAATAATAAAAATTCGTCGTTTTTATGCTGTTTTACGCGTTAAAGCCTTGAATTAAAGCTCAAAACGCGATGCTGTTTTGTAAAATTAACATTTCGACATTTAGATCGTTGAAATCGTTCAAATGGACGCAATATTAATAAAAACGAATGGCAAAAATTTCGTCGTTTTTATGCTGTTTTATGCGTTAAAACGCCGTTAAAGCTCAAAACGTGCTGTTTTAACAAAATAAGCATTTTCAAGCATTTTTAGATCCCGTTGAAATCGTTCAAATAGACGAAATAAAAATATAAAACGAATAATAAAAATTTTGTCGTTTTTATGCTGTTTTACGCGTTAAAACGCGGAATAAAGCTCAAACGTGCTGTTTTGCTAAAATAAGCATTTTCAAGCATTTTAGATCGGTGAAATCGTTCAAATAGACGCAATATTAATAAAAACGAATAATAAAAATTCGTCGTTTTTGTACTGTTTTACGCGGTAAAACGCGTTAAGCTCAAAACGTGCTGTTTTTGCTAAAATATAAGCATTTTTCAAGCATTTTAGATCGTTGAAATCGTTCAAATAGACGCAATATTAATAAAACAGATAATAAAAATTCGTCGTTTTATGCTGTTTCACGCGTTAAAACGCAGATTAAAGCTCAAAACGTGCTGTTTTGCTAAAATAAGCATTTCAAGCATTTTTAGATCGTTGAAATCGTTCAAAATAGACCTGTAATATTAATAAAAACGAATAATAATAAAAATTGAGGTCGTTTTTATGCTGTTTACGCGTTAAAACGCAGATTAAAGCTCAAAACGTGCTGTTTTGCTAAAATAAGCTTATTTTTCAAGCATTTTAGATCGTTGGGGAAATCGTTCAAATATAGACGCAATATTAATAAAAAACGAATAATAAAATTCGTCGTTTTTACATGCTGTTTACGCGTTAAAACGCAGATTAAAGCTCAAAACGTGCTGTTTTGCTAAAAAGTAAGCATTTTCAAAGCATTTTAGATCGTTGAAATCGTTTACCAAATAGAAACAATATTAATAAAACGAATAATAAAAAATTCGTCGTTTTTATGCTGTTTTTGCGTTAAAACGCAGATTAAAACTCAAAACGTGCTGTTTTGCTAAAATAAACATTTTCAAAACATTTTTGAATCGCGTTGGAAATCGTTCAAATAGACGCAATATTAATAAAACGAATAATAAAAAATTTCGTCGTTTTATGCTGTTTTACGCGTTAAAACGCAGAATAAAGATCAAAACGTGCTGTTTGCTCAAATAAGCATTTTTCAGCACATTTTTAGATCGTTGAAATCGTTCAAAATGAAACAGTAATGTAAAAACGAATAATAGAAAATTCGTCGTTTTTACATGCTGTTTACGCGTTAAAACGCAGATTAAAAGCTCAAAACGTGCTGTTTTACCTAAAATAGAAAGCATCTTCAAGCATTTTTAGATCGTTGAAATCGTTCAAAAATAGAAGCAATAATGTAAAAACAGATAATAAAAAATTCGTCGTTTTTTTATGCTGTTTTTACGCGTTAAAACGCAGATTAAAGCTCAAACATTGCTGTTTTGCTAAAATAAGCATTTTCAAACATTTTTAGATCACGTTGAAATCGTTCAAATAGACGCAATATTAATAAAAAACGAATAATAAAAATTCGTCGTTTTTATGCTGTTTTACGCGTTAAAACGCAGATTAAAAACTCAAAACACTTGTGCTGTTTTGCTAAAATAAGCATTTTCAAGCATTTTTAGATCGTTGAAATCGTTCAAATAGACGCAATAGTAATAGAAAACGAATAATAAAAAATTCGTCGTTTTATGCTGTTTTACGCGTTAAAGCAGATTAAAACTCAAAACGTGTGCTGTTTTGCTAAAATAAAGCATTTTCAAGCATTTTTAGATCCCATTGAAATCACACGTTCAAATAGACGCAATATTAATAAAACGAATAATAAAAAATTCGTCGTTTTATGCTGTTTACGCTTTAAAACGCAGATTAAAGCTCAAAACATTTTTGTTTGCTAAAATAAAGCATTTTCAAAGCATTTTTAGATCGTTGAAATCGTTCAAATAGAAGCAATATTAATAAAAACGAATAATAAAAATTCACGTCACGTTTTCATGCTGTTTTACGCGTTAAAACGCAGATTAAAATGCAAAACGTGCTGTTTGCTTTAAAATTAGCATTTTTCAAGCATTTTAGATCGTTGAAATCGATTCAAATAAGACGCAATAAAAATAAAAACGAATAATAAAAATTTCGTCGTTTTTATGCTGTTTTACGCGTTAAAACGCAGAATAAAGCTCAAAACGTGCTGTTTTTGCTAAAATTAGCATTTTCAAGCATTTTAGATCGTTGAAATCGTTCAAATAGACGCAATAAAATAAAACGAATAATGAAAATTTCGTCGTTTTTATGCTGTTTTTACGCGTTAAACGCAGAATAAAGCTCAAAACGTGCTGTTTTGCTAAAATAATCATTTTCAAGCATTTTAGATCGTTGAAAATCGTTCAAATAGAAGCAATATTAATAAAAACGAATAATAAAAAAATCGTCGTTTTTGCTGCTGTTTTGCGTCAAAACGCAGATTAAACTCAAAACGTGCTGTTTTGCTAAAATAAGCATTTTTCAAAAGCATTTTAGATCGTTGAAATCACGTTCAAATAGACGCAATATTAATAAAAACAGATAATAAAAAATTCGTCACGTTTTATGCTGTTTTACGCGTTAAAACGCAGATTAAAGCTCAAAACGTGCTTTGTTTGCTAAAATAAAGCATTTTCAAAGCATTTTAGATCGTTGAAATCGTTCAAATAGACGCAATAAAATAAAAACGACAATAAAAATTTCGTTGTTTTTATGCTGTTTTACGCGTTAAAACGCAGAATAAAACTCAAAACGTGCTGTTTTACTTTCACAAGTAAGCATTTTCAAGCATTTTTAGATCGTTGAAATCGTTCAAATGAAGCAATAGTACGAAAAACGAATAATAAAAAGATTCGTCGTTTTTTATGCTGTTTTACGCGTTAAAACGCAGATTAAAGCTCAAAACGTGCTGTTGTTTTTTGCTAAAATAAGCATTTTCAAGCATTTTAGATCGTTGAAATCACGTTCAAATAGACGCAATATTAATAAAAACGAATAATAAAAAATTCGTCACGTTTTTATGCTTTGTTTTACGCGTTAAAACGCAGATTAAAACTCAAAACGCGTGCTGTTTTTGTAAAATAAGCATTTTGAAGCATTTTAGATCGTTGAAATCGTTCAAATAGACACAATATTAATAAAACAGATAATAAAATTCGTCGTTTTATGCTGTTTTACGCGTTAAAACGCAGTTAAGCTCAAAACGTTTGTTTTGCTAAAATAAAGCATTTTCAAGCATTTTAGATCGTTGAAATCGTTCAAATAGAAGCAATATTAATAAAAACGAATAATAAAAATTCGTCGTTTTTATGCTGTTTTACGCCGTTAAAACGCAGATTAAACTCAAAACGTGCTGTTTTGCTGGAAATAAAGCTTATTTTCAAGCATTTTTAGATCGTTGAAATCGTTCAAATAGACGCAATATTAATAAAGAAACGAGTTATAAAAATTTCGTCGTTTTTATGCTGTTTTACGCGTTAAAACGCGGAATAAAGCTCAAAACGTGCTGTTTTGCTCAAATAAGCATTTTGAAGCATTTTTAGATCGTTGAAATCGTTCAAATAGAAGCAATGTGTAAAACGAATAATAGAAAATTCGTCATTTTTATGCTGTTTCGCGTTAAAACGCAGATTAAAACTCAAAACGTGCTGTTTTACTAGTAAGCATCTTCAAAAGCATTTTTCAGATCGTTGAAATCGTTCAAATAGAAACAATAATAAAAACGAATAATAAAAAATTCGTCGTTTTTATGCTGTTTACGCGTTAAAACGCAGATTAAGCTCAAAACGTGCGCATTTTGCTAAAATAAGCATTTTCAAGCATTTTAGATCACGTTGAAATCGTTAAAATGGACGCAATATTAATAAAACGAATAATAAAAAATTTCGTCGTTTTTTATGCTGTTTTGCGTTAAAACGCAGATTAAAACTCAAAACGTGCTGTTTACTTTTAAATAAGCATTTTCAGAAGCATTTTTAGATCGTTGATATCGTTCAAATAGAAGCAATATTAATAAAAAACGGAATAATAAAAATTCGTCGTTTTCATGTGCTGTTTTACGCGTTAAAACTGCCAGATTAAAACTCAAAACGTGCTGTTTTGCTAAAATTAACATTTCAAACATTTTAGATCCCGTTGAAATCGTTCAAATAGACGCAATAAAATAAAAACAGGCCATGAAATTTCGTCGTTTTTATGCTGTTTTACGCGTTAAAACTCAGAATAAAACTCAAAACGTGCTGTTTTGCTAAAATAATCATTTTCAAGCATTTTTAGATCGTTGGGAAATCGTTCAAATAGGAAACAATATTAATAAAAACGAATAATAAAAATCGTCGTTTTTATGCTGTTTTACGCGTCAAAACGCAGATTAAAACTCAAAACGTGCTGTTTTGCTTTAAATAAGCATTTTCAAGCATTTTAGATCGTTGAAATCGTTCAAATAGACGCAATATTAATAAAACGAATAATAAAAATTTGTCCGTTTTATGCTGTTTTACGCGTTAAAACACCAGATTAAAACTCAAAACATTGCTGTTTTGCTAAAATAAACATTTTTCAAGCATTTTAGATCGTTGAAATCGTTCAAATAGAAACAGCGTAATAAAAACGAATAATAAAAATTCGTCGTTTTATGCTGTTTACGCGTTCAAACGCAGATTAAAAGCAAAACGTGCTGTTTGCTAAAACAAGCATTTTCAAGCATTTTAGATCGTTGAAATCGTTCAAATAGACGCAATATTAATAAAAACGAACAATACAAAAATTAGGTCGTTTTTATGCTGTTCACGTTAAAACGCAGAATAAAGCTCAAAACGTGCTGTTTTGCTAAAATAAAAGCATTTTCAAAGCATTTTAGATCGTTGAAATCGTTCAAATAGAAGCAATAATAAAATAGAATAATAAAAAATTCGTCACGTTTTTATGCTTTTTACGCGTTAAAACGCAGATTAAAAGCTCAAAAGGGCTGTTTTGCTACAAAATAAGCATTTTCAAGCATTTTAGATCGTTGAAATCGTTCAAATGGACGCAATATTAATAAAAACGAATAACTAAAAATTTCGTCCGTTTTATGTATTTTTTACGCGTTAAAACGCAGATTAAAGCTCAAAACGTGCTGTTTTGCTAAAATTAAGCATTTTCAAGCATTTTGAATCGTTGGGGAAATCGTTCAAATAGAAGCAATATTAATAAAAACGAATAATAAAAAATTCGTCGTTTTTTATGCTGTTTTACGCGTTAAAACGCAGATTAAAACTCAAAACGTGCTGTTTTTTGCTAAAATAAACATTTTCAAGCATTTTTAGATCGTTGAAATCGTTCAAATATAGACGCAATAAAATAAAAACGAATAATAAAAATTTCGTCGTTTTTTTTATGCTGTTTTACGCGTTAAAACGCAGAATAAAGCCAAATGTGCTGTTTTGCTAAAATAAGCATTTTCAAGCATTTTAGATCGTTGAAATCACGTTTCGAATGGGCGCAGTAATATTAATAAAAACGGAGCCGACTAAAAATTTCGTCGCGTTTTGCTGCTTTTGCGGTAAAAACGCAGATTAAGCTCAAAACGTGCTGTTTTGCTAAAATAAGCATTTTCAGAAGCATTTTAGATCGATTTAAATCGTTCAAATAGAAGCAATATTAATAAAACGAATAATAAAAATTCGTCGTTTTTATGAGGTTTTACGCGTTAAAACGCAGATTAAAGTTAAAAAACGTGCTGTTTTGCTTTAAAATAAAGCATTTTCAAGCATTTTAGATCGTTGAAATCGTTCAAATAGACGCAATAAAAATAAAAAGGCAGATAATAAAAATTTCGTCGTTTTTATGCTGTTTTACGCGTTAAAACGCAGAATAAAGCTCAAAAGCACGGTAACTGTTTTTGCTAAAATAAGCATTTTCAAGCATTTTAGATCACGTTGAAATCGTTCAAATAGACGCAATGTAAATAAAAACGAATAATAAAATTTCGTCGTTTTTTATGCTGTTTTACGTTAAAACGCAGATTAAAGCTCAAAACGTGCTGTTTTGCTAAAATAAACATTTTTCAAGCATTTTTAGATCGTTGAAATCGTTCAAATAAACAATATTAATAAAAACGAATAATAAAAATTAAAGTAGTTTTTTATGCTGTTTTACGCATTAAAACGCAGATTAAAGCCTCAAAACGTGCTGTTTTGCTAAAATAAGCATGTTCAAGCATTTAGATCATTGAAATCATTCAAATGGACGCAATAATGGCCAAAAGCAGATAATAAAAATTTCGTCGTTTTTTTATGCTGTTTTACGCGTTAAAACGCAGATTAAAGCTCAAAACGTGCTGTTTTGCTAAAATAGAAGCATTTTTAGATCGTTGAAATCGTTCAAATAGACGCAATAATAGTAAAACGAATAATAAAAATTTCGTCGTTTTTATGCTGTTTTACGCGTTAATATGCCCGGAATAAAGCTCAAAACATTGCTGTTTTTGCTTTAAAATAAGCATTTTCAAGCATTTTAGATCGTTGAAATCGTTCAAATAGACGCAATATTAATAAAAACGAATAATAAAAATTTCGTCGTTTTATGCTGTTTACGCCGTTAAAACGCAGATTAAAAGCTCAAAACGTGCTGTTTTACGCTAAAATAAGCATTTTCAAGCATTTTTAGATCGTTGAAATCGTTCAAATAGAAGCAATATTATAAAAAACGAACAATAAAAAATTCGTCGTTTTATGCTGTTTTACGCGTTGAAACGCAGATTAAAGCTCAAAACATGCTGTTTTGCTAAAATAAACATTTTCAAGCATTTTAGATCGTTGAAATCGATTTCAAATAGAAGCAATATTAATAAAATCGAATAATACAAAAAATTGTCGTTTTTATGTGCTGTTTTACGCGTTAAAACGCAGTTAAGAAAACTCAAAAACGTGCTGTTTTGCTAAAATAAGCATTTTCAGGCATTTTAGATCGTTGAAATCGTTGAAATAAAACCAATATTAATAAAAACGAATAATAAAAATTCGTCGTTTTTTATGCTGTTTTACGCGTTAAAACGCGGGTTAAAGCTCAAAACGTGCTGTTTTGCTAAAATAAGCATTTTCAAGCATTTTACGATCGTTGAAATCGTTCAAATAGACGCAATATTAATAAAAAGAAACGAATAATACAAAAAATTTCGTCGTTTTATGCTGTTTTTTACGCGATCAAAACGCAGTTAAAGCTCAAACGTGCTGTTTTGCTAAAATAAAGCATTTTCAAGCATTTTTAGATAAAGATTTGCGTCGTTTAAGAAGCAATAGTAATAAAAGGCGAATTAATAAAAAAATCGTCGTTTTATGCTGTTTTGCAACGTTAAAACGCAGATTAAAGCTCAAAACGTGCTGTTTTTGCTAAAATACCAAGCATTTTCAAAGCATTTTGAATCGTTGAAATTGTTCAAATAGACGCAATAAAAATATAAAACGAATAATAAATTTTTGTCGTTTTTATGCTGTTTTACGTTAAAACGCAGAATAAAGCTCAAAACGTGCTGTTTTGCTAAAATAAGCATTTTCAAGCATTTTTAGATCGTTGAAATCGTTCAAATAGACGCAATATTAATAAAAACTAATAATAAAAATTCGTCGTCGTTTTATGCTGTTTTACGCGTTAGAAACGCAGATTAAAGAAATCAAAACGTGCTGTTTTGCTAAAATAAGCATTTTTAAAGCATTTTAGATCGTTGAAATCGTTCAAATAGACGCAATATTAATAAACAAATAATAAAAATTCGTCGTTTATATGCTGTTTACGCGTTAAAACGCAGATTAAAAGCTCAAAACGTGCTGTTTGCTAAAAGAATAAGCATTTTCAAGCATTTGAATCGATTTGAAATCGTTCAGGAAATAGACGCAATATTAATAAAAACGAATAATGTAAAAAATTTCGTCGTTTTATGCTGTTTTTACTGCCTTCAAAACGCAGATTAAACTCAAAACAGTGCTGTTTTGCTAAAATAAGCACATTTTCAAGCATTTTAGATCGTTTAAATCGTTCAAATAGAAGCAATATTAATAAAAGCGAATAATAAAAATTCGTCGTTTTATGCTGTTTTTACGCGAATTAAAACGCAGATTAAAACTCAAAACGTGCTGTTTGCTAAAATAAAGCATTTCAAGCATTTTAGATCGTTGAAATCGTTCAAATAGAAGCAATATTAATAAAAACGAATAATAAAAATTCGTCGTTTTTATGCTGTTTTACGCGTTAAAACGCAGATTAAAGCTCAAAACGTGCTGTTTTGCTAAAATAAGCATTTTCAAGCATTTTAGATCGTTGAAATCGTTCAAATAGACGTAATATTAATAAAAACGAATAATAAAAATTTCGTCGTTTTATGCTGTTTTACGCGTTAAAACGCAGAATAAAGCTCAAAACGTGCTGTTTTGCTCAAATAAGCATTTTCAAGCATTTTAGATCGTTGAAATCGTTCAAATAGAAGCAATATTAATAAAAACGAATAATAGAAAATTCGTCGTTTTATGCTGTTTTACGCGTTAAAACGCAGATTAAAAGCTCAAAAGGCTGTTTTGCTAAAATAAGCATTTTCAAGCATTTTAGATCGTTGAAATCGTGCAAATAGACGCAATATTAATAAAACGAATAATAAAAAATTCGTCGTTTTATGCTGTTTTACGCGTTAAAACGCAGATTAAAGCTCAAAACGTGCTGTTTTGTTAAAATAAGCATTTTCAAGCATTTTAGATCGTTGAAACCGTTCAAATAGAAGCAATATTAATAAAAAACGAATAATATAAACATTTGTCGTTTTATGCTGTTTTACGCGTTAAAACGCAGATTAAAAGCTCAAAACGAGCTGTTTTACTAAAATAAGCATTTTCAAAGCATTTTAGATCGTTGAAATCGTTCAAATAGAAGCAATATTAAAAAAACGAATAATAAAAATCTGCGTTTTTATGCTGTTTTACGCGTTAAAACGCAGATTAAAAGCTCAAAACGTGCTGTTTTAAAATAAGCATTTTCAAGCATTTTAGATCGTTGAAATCGTTCAAATGGACGCAATATTAATAAAAACGAATAATAAAAATTTCGTCGTTTTATGCTTTTTTACGCGTTAAAACGCAGTTTAAAAAGCTCAAAACGTGCTGTTTTGCTAAAATAAGCATTTTCAAGCATTTTAGATCGTTGAAATCGTTCAAATAGACGCAATAAAAAAAAAAAACGCATAATAAAAATTTCGTCTTTTTTATACTGTTTTACGCGTTAAAACGCAGAATAAAGCTCAAAACGTGCTGTTTTGCTAAAATAAGCATTTTCAAGCTTTTTTAGATCGTTGAAACCCGTTCAAATAGACGCAATATTAATAAAAACGAATAATAAAATTTCGTCGTTTTATTGCTGTTTTACGCGTTAAAACGCAGATTAAAGCTCAAACGTGCTGTTTTGCTAAAATAAGCATTTTCAAGCATTTTAGATCGTTGAAATCGTTCAAATAGAAGCAATATTATAAAAACGAATAATAAAAATTCGTCGTTTTATGCTGTTTTACGCGTTAAAACGCAGATTAAAGCTCAAAACGTGCTGTTTTTGCTAAAATAAGCATTTTCAAGCATTTTAGATCGTTGAAATCTTTCCCAAATAGACGCAATAAAAATAAAAACGAATAATAAAAATTTCGCGTTTTATCTGTTTTACGCGTTAAAACGCAGAATAAAAGCCCAAATGTGCTGTTTTGTTAAAATAAGCAATTTCAAGCATTTTAGATCGTTGAAATCGTTCAAATAGACGCAATATTAATAAAAACGAATAATAAAAATTTCGTCGTTTTTATGCTGTTTTACGCGTTAAAACGCAGATTAAAGCTCAAACGTGCTGTTTTGCTAAAATAAGCATTTTCAAGCATTTTGATCGTTGAAATCGTTCCAAATAGAAGCAATATTATAAAAAACGAATAATAAAAAATTCGTTTTTTTATGCTGTTTTACGCGTTAAAACGCAGTTTAAAAAGCTCAAAACGGCTGTTTTGCTAAAATAAGATTTTCAAGCATTTTAGATCGTTGAAATCGTTCAAATAGACGCAATAAAAAAAAAAAACGAATAATAAAAATTTCGTCGTTTTTATGCTGTTTTACGCTTTAAAAACGCAGAATAAAAGCCCAAATGTGCTGTTTTAAAAATAAGCAATTTCAAGCATTTTAGATCGTTGAAATCGTTCAAATAGACGCAATATTAATAAAACGAATAATAAAAATTTCGTCGTTTTTATGCTGTTTTACGCGTTAAAACGCAGATTAAAGCTCAAAACGTGCTGTTTTGCTAAAATAAGCATTTTCAAGCATTTTAGATCGTTGAAATCGTTCAAATAAAACGCAATATTAATAAAAACGAATAATAAAAATTTCGTCTTTTTTATGCTGTTTTACGCGTTAAAACGCAGTTTAAAAAGCTCAAAACGTGCTGTTTTGCTAAAATAAGCATTTTCAAGCATTTTAGATCGTTGAAATCGTTCAAATAGAAGCAATATTAAAAAAAAACGAATGATAAAAATTCGTCGTTTTATGCTGTTTTACGCGTTAAAACGCAGATTAAAGCTCAAAACGTGCTGTTTTGCTAAAATAAGCATTTTCAAGCATTTTAGATCGTTGAAATCGTTCAAATAGACGCAATAAAAATAAAAAACGAATAATAAAAAATTCGTCGTTTTATGCTGTTTTACGCGTTAAAACGCAGAATAAAGCTAAAAACGTGCTGTTTTGCTAAAATAAGCATTTTCAAGCATTTTAGATCGTTGAAATCGTTCAAATAGACGCAATATTAATAAAAACGAATAATAAAATTCGTCGTTTTTATGCTGTTTTACGCGTTAAAACGAGATTAAAGCTCAAAACGTGCTGTTTTGCTAAAATAAGCATTTTCAAGCATTTTAGATCGTTGAAATCGTTCAAATAGAAGCAAATTAATAAAAACAAATAATAAAAATTCATCGTTTTTATGCTGTTTTACGCGTTAAAACGCAGATTAAAAGCTCAAAACGTGCTGTTTTGCTAAAATAAGCATTTTCAGGCATTTTAGATCGTTGAAATCGTTCAAATAGAGCAATATTAATAAAAACGAATAATAAAAATTCGTCTTTTTTATGCTGTTTTACGCGTTAAAACGCAGATTAAAGTTCAAAACGTGCTGTTTTGCTAAAATAAGCATTTTTCAGCATTTTAGATCGATTTGAAATCACGTTCCAAATAGACGCAGTATTAATAAAAACAGATAATAAAATTCGTCGTTTTTATGCTGTTTTACGCGTTAAAACGCGAGATTAAACTCAAACGTGCTGTTTTGCTTCGGTAACATTTTCAAGCATTTTGGGTCGTTGAAATCGTTCAGAATAAACGTATTAATAAAACAGATAATACAAAATTTGCGTCGTTTTTTATGCTGTTTTTTTACGCCTTAAAACGCAGATTAAAGCTCAAAACGTGCTGTTTTGCTAAAATAAGCATTTTTCGGCTTATTTTTTAGATCGTTAGCGAAATCGTTCAAATAGGCAATATTAATAAAAACGAATAATAAAAAATTCGTCGTTTTTATGCTGTTTTACGCGTTAAAACGCAGATTAAAAGCTCAAAACGTGCTGTTTTGCTAAAATAAGCATTTTCAGCATTTTAGATCCGTTGAAATCACGTTCAAATAGACGCAATAAAATAAAAAACGAATAATAAAACGTCGTTTTTATGCTGTTTTACGCGTTAAAACGCGGGAATGAAGCTCAAAACGTGCTGTTTTGCTAAAATAAGCATTTTCAAAGCATTTTAAGATCGTTGAAATCGTTCAAATAGACGCAATATTAATAAAAACGAATAATAAAAATTTCGTCGTTTTTATGCTGTTTTACGCGTTAAAACGATGATTAAAAACTCAAAACGTGCTGTTTTGCTAAAATAAAGCATTTTCAAGCATTTTTAGATCGTTGAAATCGTTCAAATAGAAGCAAAATTAATAAAAACAAATAATAAAAATTCATCGTTTTTATGCTGTTTTACGCGTTAAAACGCAGATTAAAAACTCAAAACGTGCTTTCTGTTTTGCATAAAATAAGCATTTTTCAGGCATTTTAGATCGTTGAAATCGTTCAAATAGACGCAATATTAATAAAAACGAATAATAAAATTCGTCTTTTTATGCTGTTTTACGCGTTAAAACGCAGATTAAAACTCAAAAACGTGCTGTTTTGCTAAAATAAGCATTTTCAAGCATTTTAGATCGTTTAAGAAATCGTTCAAATAGAAGCAATATTAATAAAAATCAGATAATAAAAAAATTGTCGTTTTATGCGGTTTTACGCGTTAAAACACAGATTAAAAACTCAAAACGTGCTGTTTTGCTTTAAAATAAGCATTTTCAAAGCATTTTTAGATCGTTGAAATCGTTCAAATAGAAGCAATATTAATAAAAACGAATAATAAAAAATTCGTCGTTTTTATGCTGTTTTACGCGTTAAAACGCAGATTAAAGAAGTTCAAAACGTGCTGTTTGCTAAAATAAGCATTTTCAAGCATTTTTAGATCGTTGAAATCGTTCAAATAGACGCAATATTAATAAAAAACGAATAATAAAATTTCGTCGTTTTATGCTTTCTGTTTACGCGTTAAAACGCAGATTAAAGCTCAAAACGTGCTGTTTTGCTGAAAACTAAAGCATTTTCAAGCACATTTTAGATCGTTAAAATCGTTCAAATAGAAGCAATATTAATAAAAACGAATAATAAAAAATCGTCGTTTTACGCTGTTTTGCGTTCAAAACGCAGGTCACTTCAAAACGTGCTGTTTTGCTACAAAATAAGCATTTTCAAGCATTTTTAGATGGTGAAATCGTTCAAACCCAGACATAATAAAATAAAAACGAATAATAAAAAATCGTCGTTTTTACGCTGTTTTGCGCGTTAAAACGCAGATTAAAACTCAAAACGTGCTGTTTTGCTAAAATAAGCATTTTCAAGCATTTTAGATCATTTGAAATCGTTCAAATAGAAGCAATATTATTGTAAAAACGAATAACCCAAAATTCGTCGTTTTATGCTGTTTTACGCGTTAAAAACGCAGAATAAAGCTCAAAACGTGCTGTTTTGCTAAAATAAGCATTTTCAAGCATTTTAGTCGTTGAAATCGTTCAAATAGAAGCAATATTAATAAAAACGAATAATAAAAATTCGTCGTTTTTATGCTGTTTACGCGTTAAAACGCAGATCAAAGCTCAAAACGTGCTGTTTTGCTAAAATAAGCATTTTCAAACATTTTAGATCGTTGAAATCGTTCAAATGGACGCAATATTAATAAAAACGGAGCGGCAAAATTTCGTCGTTTTTATGCTGTTTTACGCGTTAAAACGCAGATTAAAGCTCAAAACGTGCTGTTTTGCTAAAATAAGCATTTTCAAGCATTTTAGATGCGTTTGAAATCGTTCAAAATAGCGCAATAAAAATAAAACGAATAATAAAAATTTCGTCGTTTTATGCTGTTTTACGCGTTAAAACGCAGAATAAAAGCTCAAAAACGTGCTGTTTTGCTAAAATATAAGCATTTTCAAGCATTTTTAGATCACGTTGAAATCGTTCAAATAGAAGCAATATTAATAAAAACAGATGATAAAAATTCGTCGTTTTATGCTGTTTTACGCGTTAAAACGCAGATTAAAGCTCAAAACGTGCTGTTTTGCTAAACCAGCATTTTCAAGCATTTTTAGATCGTTGCGGAAATCGTTCAAATAAGACGCAATAAAAATAAAAACGAATGGCAAAATTTCCAGTAGTTTTTATGCTGTTTTACGCGTTAAAACGCAGATTAAAACTCAAAACGTGCTGTTTTTGCTAAAATAAACATTTAAGCATTTTAGATGCGTTGAAATCGTTCAAATAGGCGCAATATTATTAAAAACGAATAACTAAAAATTCACGTCACGTTTTTATGCTGTTTACGCGTTAAAACGCAGATTAAAAACTCAAAACGTGCTGTTTTGCTAAAATAGCATTTCAAGCATTTTAGATCGTTGAAATCGTTTCAAACCAGACGCAATATTAATAAAAACGAATAATAAAAATTTTGCGTCGTTTTTATGCTGTTTTACGCGTTAAAACATTTAAAACTCAAAACGTGCTGTTTTGCTGAAATAAAAGCATTTTCAAGCATTTTAGATCGTTGAAATCGTTCAAATAGAAGCAAAATTAATAAAAACAAATAATAAAAAAAGAAATTCATCGATTTTTTATACTTTTGTTTTACGCGTTAAAACGCAGATTAAAACTCAAAACGTGCTGTTTTACTAAAATAAGCATTTCAGGCATTTTAGATCGTTGAAATCCCGTTCAAATAGACGCAATATTAATAAAAAGCGAATAATAATAAAAATTCGTCTTTTTTTTGCTTTTTTACGCGTTAAAACGCAGTTTAAAAACTAAAAACGTCTTTTTTGCTAAAAAAAATTTTTCCCAAGCTTTTTTGAATCGTTGAAATCGTTCAAATAGACGCAATAAAATAAAAACGAATAAAAAAAAATCGTCTTTTTTTACGCTTTTTTCGCGTTAAAACGCAGTTTAAAAACTCAAAACGTGCTTTTTTTTGCAAAATAAGCTTTTTCAAGCATTTTAGTCGTTGAAATCGTTCAAATAGAAGCAATTTTTAAAAAAAACGAATAAAAAAAAATTCGTCTTTTTTTATGCTGTTTTTACGCGTTAAAAGCAGGAAAATAAAGCTAAAAACGTGCTTTTTTTGCTAAAATAAAAATTTTCAACATTTTAGATCGTTGAAATCGTTCAAATAGAAGAATATTAAAAAAAACGAATAATAAAAATTCGTCTTTTTTTATGCTGTTTTACGCGTTAAAACGCAGATTAAAGCTAAAAACTTTGCTGTTTTGCTAAAAAAAAACATTTTCAAGCATTTTAGATCGTTGAAATCCAAATGGACGCAATATTGAAAAAACGAAAAAAAATTTCGTCGTTTTTTGTTTTTTACGCGTTAAAACGCAGATTAAAGCTCAAAACGTGCTGTTTTCTAAAAAAAAGCATTTTCAACTTTTTAATCGTTGAAATGTTCAAATGCGCAATAAAATAAAAACAATAATAAAATTTCGTCTTTTTTACGTTTTCGCGTTAAAACGCAGAATAAACTCAAAACGTGCTTTTTTTGCTAAAATAAGCATTTTAAAGCATTTTAGATCGTTGAAATCGTTAAATAGAAGCAATATTAAAAAAAACGAATGATAAAAATTTCGTTTTTATGCTTTTTTTCCTTTAAAAAACGCAGTTTAAAAGCTCAAAACGTTTTTGCTAAAAAAAGTTTTTAAAGCATTTTAGATCGTTGAAATCGTTCAAATAGACGCTAAAAAAAAAACAATAATAAAATTTCGTCGTTTTATGTTTTTACGCTTTAAAAACGCAGATTAAAGCTCCGTGCTGTTTTGCAAAATAACTTTTTTAAAGCATTTTAATTTTGAAACCCGTTCAAATAGCCTATTAAAAAAACGAATAATAAAATTGTTTTTTTATGCTTTTTTTACGCTTTAAAAACGCAGATTAAACTCAAAAGGGCGGCAAAATAAGCATTTTCAAGCATTTTAGTCGTTGAAATCTTTAAAAATAGAAGCAATATTAAAAAAAAACAATAAAAAAAATTCGTGTTTTATGCTTTTTTACGCTTTAAAAAACGCGTTAAACTCAAAACGTGCTGTTTTGCTAAAATAAACATTTTCAAGCATTTTAGATCGTTAAAATCGTTCAAATAGAAGCAATATTAAAAAAAAGGAATAATAAAAATTCGTCGTTTTTTGCTGTTTTACCCCAAAAACGCAGATTAAACCCAAAACGTGCTTTTTTGCTAAAAAAAGCTTTTTAAAAGCTTTTTTAGATCGTTGAAATCGTTCAAATGAAAATATTAAAAAAAACAAATTTAAAAAATTGTCTTTTTTATGCTTTTTTACGCGTTAAAACGCAGTTTAAAAAAGCTCAAAACGTGCTGTTTGCTAAAATAAGGATTTTAAAGCTTTTTTAGATCGTTGAAATCGTTCAAATAGACGCAATATTAATAAAAACGAATAATAAAACGTAAAGCAGTTAATTTACGCGTTAAAACGCAGATTAAAACTCAAAACGTTCGTTTTAGCTAAAATAAGCATTTTCAAGCATTTGAACGTTGAAAATCGTTCAAATAAACGCTTTATCGTAAAACCGAATAATAAAATTGATAAGTTTATGCTGTTTTGCTAAACGTTAACAATTAAGACTAAAACTGCTGTTTTGCTAAAATAAATTTTCAAGCATTTTAGATTTCGTTTTATCGTTAGGAAAAGCAATTAAAGAATAAAAAAATTCGTCGTTTTTATGCTTTTACGCTTAAAACGCAGATTAAAGTTCAAAAGTTTGCAAAATAAAATTTTCAAGCATTTTAGATGTTTGAATCGTTCAAAGGAAATATAAAACGGTCAATAATTTTCGTTTTTATGCTGTTTTAGCTTAAACCGATTAAACTCAAAACAGTGCTGTTTTGCTAAAATAAGAATTTTCAAAATCTTTTAGATCGTTGAAATCGTTCAAATAGACGCAATATTAATAAAACGAATAATAAAAATTCGTCGTTTTTTATGCTGCAATGTACGCGTTAAAACGCCGGGTAAGCTCAAAACGTGCTGTTTTTGCTAAAATAAAGCATTTTGCAAAGCGTTTAGATCGTTGAAATCGTTCAATGACCGCGTAAAATAAAAACGAATAATAAAATTTCGTTGTTTTTTATGCTGTTTTTACGCACAAAACGCAGAATAAAACTCAAAACGTGCTGTTTTTGCTAAAATAAGCATTTTCAAGCATTTTAGATCGTTGGAAATGCGTTCAAATAGAAGCAGCTTATTTTGCGCAAACAGCGAATAATAAAAATTCGTCGTTTTTTTATGCTGTTTTACGCGTTAAAACAAAAGATTAAAATCAGCGGTACTGTTTTAGCACAAAATAAGCATTTCAAGCATTTTAGATCGTTGAAATCGTTCAAAAATAATAGACGCAATATTGTAAAGCGAATAATAAAAATTCGTCGTTTTTTTATGCTGTTTTACGCGTTAAAACGCAGATTAAAACTCAAAACGTGCTGTTTTTGCTAAAATAAACGGTACCGAGCATTTTAGATCGGTTGAAATCGTTCAAATAGACGCAATATTAATAAAAGCGAATAAGCAAAAATTTGATGCGTTTATGCTGTTTTACGCGTTAAAACGCAGATTAAAGCGCTCAAAACGTGCTTTGTTTTGCTTTAAAATAAAAGCATTTTCAAGCATTTTAGATCGTTGAAATCGTTCAAATAGGGCGCAATATTGGCAAAAACGAATAATAAAAATTTCGTCGTTTTTATGCTGTTTTACGCGTTAAAACGCGAATAAAGGCTCAAAACGTGCTGTTTTGCTCAAATAAGCATTTTCAAGCATTTTAGATCGTTGGTCGTTCCAAATAGAAGCAATATTAATAAAAGCGAATAATAATAGAAAATTCGTCGTTTTTATGCTGTTTTTACGCGTTAAAACGCAGATTAAAGCTCAAACGTGCTGTTTTGCCGCACAAAATAAGCATCAACGCTTCAAAGCATTTTTAGATCGTTGAAATCGTTCAAATAGAAACAATATTAATAAAACAGATAATGTAAAAAATTCGTCGTTTTTATGCTGTTTTACGCGTTAAAACGCAGATTAAAAGCTCAAAACGTGCTGTTTTGCTAAAATAAAGCATTTTCAAGCATTTTAGATCGTTGAAATCGTTCAAATGGACGCAATATTAATAAAACGATATAAAATTTCGTCGTTTTTATGCTGTTTTATACGCAAAACGCAGATTAAACTCAAAACGTGCTGTTTTGCTAAATAAGCATTTTCAAGCATTTTAGATCGTTGAAATCGTTCAAATAGACAATATTAATAAAAACAAAATAATAAAAATTCGTCGTTTTTTATGCTGTTTACGCGTTAAACGCAGAATAAAACTCAAAACGTGCTGTTTTTGCTAAAATAAATCATTTTCAAGCATTTTTAGATCGTTCAAAATCGTTCAAATGACGTAATAAAAAAACGAATAATAAAAATCGTCGTTTTTATGCTGTTTACGCGTCAAAACGCAGATTAAAACTCAAAAACGTGCTGTTTTGCTAAAATAAGCATTTTCAAAGCATTTTTAGATCGTTGAAATCGTTAAATAGACGCAATATTAATAAAAACGAATAATAAAAAATTCGTCGTTTTATGCTGTTTTACGCGTTAAAACGCAGATTAAAGCTCAAAACGTGCTGTTTTGCTAAAATAGCGCATTTTTCAAACATTTTAGATCGTTGAAATCGTTCAAATAGAAGCAATATTAATAAAAACGAATAACCAAAATTCGTCGTTTTTTATGCTGTTTTACCCAAAACGCAGATTAAAACAAAACGTGCTGTTTTGCTAAAATTAGCATTTTCAATTTTAGATCGTTGAAATCGTTCAAATGGACGCAATATTAATAAAAACGAATAATAAAAATTTCGTCGTTTTTTATGCTGTTTTATGCTAGAAACGCAGATGCAGAAAGCTCAAAACGTGCTGTTTTGCTAAAATAAGCATTTTCAAGCATTTTTAGATCGTTGAAATCGTTAGATAGACGAAATAAAAATATAAACGAATAATAAAAATTTTTGTCGTTTTTATGCTGTTTTACGCGTTAAAACGCAGAATAAAACTCAAAACGTGCTGTTTTGCTAAAATAAGCATTTTCAAGCATTTTTTAGATCGTTGAAATCGTTCAAATAGACGCAATATTAATAAAAACGAATAATAAAAAATTCGTCGTTTTTATGCTGTTTACGCGGTAAAACGCAGATTAAAGCTCAAAAACGTTAACGATTTTTGCTAAAATAAGCATTTTCAAGCATTTTAGATCGTTGGCGAAATCGTTCAAAAATAGACGCAATATTAATAAAAACGAATAATAAAAATTAAAGATGCGTTTTATGCTGTTTTACGCGTTAAAACGCAGATTAAAAGCTCAAAACGTGCTGTTTTGCTAAAATAAGCATTTCAAAGCATTTTAGATCGTTGAAATCGTTCGACGCAATATTAATAAAAACGAATAATAAAAATTGGTCGTTTTGCGCTTGTTTTACGCGTTAAAACGCAGATTAAAGCTCAAAACGTGCTGTTTTGTAAAATAACTTTGCCATTTTAAACATTGCTTTAGATCGTTGAAATCGTTGAAATAGACGCAATATTAGCAAAAAACGAATAATAAAAAATTCGTCGTTTTTATGCTGTTTTACACGCGTTAAAACGCAGATTAAAACTCAAAACGTGCTGTTTTGCTAAAATAAGCATTTTCAAGCATTTTAGATCGTTGAAATCGTTCAAATAGAAGCAATATTAATAAAACGAATAATAAAAAAATTCGTCGTTTTATGCTGTTTACGCGTTAAAACGCGAATTAAAGCTCAAAACGTGCTGTTTTGCTAAAATAATTTTCAAGCATTTTAGATCGTTGAAATCGTTCAAATAGACGCAATATTAATAAAAACGAATAATAAAAATTTCGTCGTTTTTATGCTTGTTTTACGCGTTAAAACGCAGAATAAAGTCAAAACGTGCTGTTTTTGCTCAAATAAGCATTTTCAAGCATTTTAGATCGTTGAAATCGTTCAAATAAGTAGTAATAAAAACGAATAATAGAAATTTGCGTCGTTTTTATGCTGTTTTACGCGTTGTTAAAACGCAGATTAAAAACTCAAACGTGCTGTTTTACTAAAATAAGCATCTTCAAGCATTTTTGAATCGTTGAAATCGTTTCAAATAGAAGCAATATTAATAAAAACGAATAATAAAAATTCGTCGTTTTTTATGCTGTTTTACGCACAAAAACGCAGATTAAAGCTCAAAACGTGCTGTTTGCTAAAATAAGCATTTTCAAGCATTTTTAGATCGTTGAAATCACGTTCAAATAGACGCAATATTAATAAAAACGAATTAAAAAATTCGTCGTTTTTACATGCTGTTTACGCGTTAAAACGCAGATTAAAACTCAAAAGAAACGTGCTGTTTTGCTAAAATAAAGCACATTTTCAAGCATTTTTAGATCGTTGAAATCACGTTCAAATAGACGCAATATTAATAAAACGGTAATAAAAATTCGTCGTTTTTATGCTGTTTTACACGCGTTAAAACGCAGATTAAAAGAAACTCAAAAACGTGCTGTTTTGCTTAAAATAAGCATTTTCAAAGCATTTTAGATCGTTGAAATCGTTCAAAATAGACGCAATATTGGCAAAAACGAATAATAAAAATTTGTCGTTTTTTATGCTGTTTTACGCTTTAAAACGCAGATTAAAACTCAAAACGTTAACTGTTGTGCCAAAATAAGCATTTTCAAGCATTTTAGATCGTTGAAATCGTTCAAATAAACAATATTAATAAAAACGAATAATAAAAATTCGTCGTTTTTATGCTGTTTTTTACGCCACAAAACGCAGATTAAAACTCAAAAACGTGCTGTTTTTGCTAAAATAAGCATTTTCAAGCATTTTAGATCGTTGAAATCGTTCAAATAGACGCAATATTAATAAAAACGAATAATAAAAATTTCGTCAGATTTTTATGCTGTTTACGCGTTAAAACGCAGAATAAAAGCTCAAAACGTGCTGTTTTTGCTCAAAAATAAAAGCATTTTCAAGCATTTTTGGGCGATCGTTTAAATCGTTCAAATACGGCAATATTAATAAAAAACGAATAATAGAAAATTCGTCGTTTTTATGCTGTTTTACGCGTTAAAAGCGCGGGTAAAACTCAAACGTGCTGTTTTACTGCGTAAAACATCTTCAGCATTTTAGATCGTTGAAATCGTTCAAATAGAAGCAATATTAATAAAAAGCGATAATAAAAAAAATTCGTCGTTTTTATGCTGTTTTACGCGTTAAAACGCAGATTAAACTCAAAACGTGCTGTTTGCTAAAACCAGCGCAAAGCATTTAGATCGTCGTTCAAATGGACGCAGTATTAATAAAAAACGAATAATAAAGATTTCGTCGTTTTTTTTATGCTGTTTTTATGCGTTAAAACGCGAATTAAAACTCAAAACGTGCTGTTTTTGCTTTAAAATAGCATTTTCAAATTTTTAGATCGTTGAAATCGTTCAAAATAGAAGCAATATTAATAAAAACGAATAATAATAAAAAGGTAGCCGTTTTCATGCTGTTTTACGCGTTAAAACGCAGATTAACTCAAACGTGCTGTTTTGCTAAAATTAACATTTTTAAAGCATTTTTAGATCGTTGAAATCGTTCAAATAGATGCAATAAAAATAGAAAACGAATAATAAAAAATTTGCGTCGTTTTTTATGCTGTTTTGTTAAACGCAGAATAAGAAACTCAAACGTGCTGTTTTGCTAAAATAATCATTTTCGAAGCATTTTAGATCGTTGAAATCGTTTAAATAGAAGCAATATTAATAAAAGCGAATAATAAAAAATCGTCGTTTTATGCTGTTTACGCGTCAAAACGCGGGTAAAGCTCAAAACGTGCTGTTTTTGCTTTAAATAAAAGCATTTTCAAGCATTTTAGATCGTTGAAATCGTTCAAGCCGGGCAATATTGGCAAAAACGAAAGATAATAAAAAATTCGTCGTTTTTATGCTGTTTTACGCGTTAAAGAACGCAGATTAAAGCTCAAACGTGCTGTTTTGCTTTAAAATAAGCATTTTCAAGCATTTTAGATCGTTGAAATCGTTCAAATAGAGAAGCAGCAGTAATAAAAACGAATAATAAAAATTCGTCGTTTTTTATGCTGTTTTACGCGTTAAAACGCAGATTAAAATAAAACGTGCTGTTTTGCTAAAATTAACATTTTCAAAGCATTTTAGATCGTTTGAAATCGTTCAGAAATGGACGCAATATTATTAAAAACGAATAATAAAAATTTCGATGAACATGCTGTTTTATGCGTTAAAACGCAGATTAAAAACTCAAGAGCTTGTTGTTTTGCTAAAATAAGCATTTTTCAAGCATTTTTAGATCGTTGAAATCGTTCAAAATAGACGAAATAAAATATAAAACGAATAATAAAAAATTTTGTCGTTTTTTATGCTGTTTACGCGTTAAAACGCAGAATAAAACTCAAAACGATGCTGTTTTGCTAAAATAAAGCATTTTCAAGCACATTTTAGATCGTTGAAATCGTTCAAATAGACGCAATATTAATAAAACGAATAATAAAAATTCGTCGTTTTTATGCTGTTTTACATGATGAAAGCAGATTAAAAGCTCAAAACATGCTGTTTTGCTAAAATAAGCATTTTTCAAGCATTTTAGATCGTTGAAATCGTTCAAATAGACGCAATATTAATAAAACGAATAATAAAAAAATTTGTCGTTTTTATGCTGTTTACCCAAAAACGCAGATTAAACTCAAAACACGTGCTGTTTTTGCTAAAATAACATTTTCAAGCATTTTAGATCGTTGAAATCACGTTCAAATAGACACAATATTATTAAAAACGAATAATAAAAAATTGGTCGTTTTTTATGCTGTTTTCGCGTTAAACGCAGATTAAAGCTCAAAACGTGCTGTTTTGCTAAAATAAGCATTTTCAAAGCATTTTAGATCGTTGAAATCGTTCAAATAGACGCAAATTTAATAGAAACGAATAATAAAAAAATTCGTCGTTTTTTGCTGTTTTTACGCGTTAAAACGCAGATTAAAACTCAAAACGTGCTGTTTCCTTCAAATAAGCGCATTTTTCAAGCATTTTAGATCGTTGAAATCGTTCAAATAGAAGAAGCAATATTAATAAAAACGAAATAATAAAAAAAATTCGTCGTTTTTATGCTGTTTACGCGTTAAAACGCGGATTAAAACTCAAAACGTGCTTGTTTTGCTAAAATAAGCATTTTCGAAGCATTTTTAGATCGTTGAAATCGTTCAAAACCAGGCAAATAATACAATAAAAAACGAATAATAAAAATTTCGTCGTTTTTTATGCTGTTTTGCGTTAAAACGCAGAATAAAATAAAACGTGCTGTTTTGCTCAAATAGCATTTTCAAAAGCATTTTAGATCGTTGAAATCGTTCAAATAGAAGCAATATTAATAAAAACGAATAATAGAAAATTCGTCGTTTTATGCTGTTTTACGCGTTAAACGCAGATTAAAAACTCAAAACGTGCTGTTTTGCTAAAATAAGCATCTTCAAGCATTTAGATCGTCGAAATCGTTCAAATAGAAGCAATAATAAAAACGAATAATAAAAGAAATTTCGTCGTTTTTATGCTGTTTTACGCGTTAAAACGCAGATTAAAACTCAAAACGTGCTGTTTTGCTTTAAAATAAGCATTTTCAAGCATTTTGAATCGTTGAAATCGTTCCAAATAGACGCAATATTAATAAAAAACGAATAATAAAATTACGTCGTTTTATGCTGTTTTACGCGTTAAAACGCAGATTAAAACTCAAAACGTGCTGTTTTTGCTTTAAAATAAGCATTTTCAAACATTTTAGATCACGTTGAAATCGTTCAAATAGACACGTAATAAAAACGAATAATAAAAAAATTCGTCGTTTTTATGCTGTTTTACGCGTTAAAACGCAGATTAAAAGCTCAAACGTGCTGTTTTGCTTTAAAATAACATTTTTCAAGCATTTTAGATCGTTGAAATGCGTTCAAATAGACGCAATATTGACAAAAACGAAAATAATAAAAAATTCGTCGTTTTTTATGCTGTTTTACGCTTTAAAACGCAGATTAAGCTCAAAACGTGCTGTTTTGCTAAAATAAGCATTTTCAGCATTTTAGATCGTTGAAATCGTTCCCGAAATAAACAATATTAATAAAAGCGAATAATAAAAAATTCGTCGTTTTTATGCTGTTTTGCGGTAAAAACGCAGTTAAACTCAAAACGTGCTGTTTTGCTAAAATAACATTTTCAAGCATTTTTAGATCGTTGAAATCGTTCAAATAGACGCAATATTAATAAAACGAAGATAATAAAAATTTCGTCACGTTTTTATGCTGTTTACGCGTTAAAACGCAGAATAAAGCTTCAAAACGTGTTTTCTCAAATAAAGCATTTTCAAGCATTTTAGATCGTTGAAATCGTTCAAATAGAAGCAATATTAATAAAACGAATAATAGAAAATTCGTCGTTTTTATGCTGTTTTACGCGTTAAAACACAGATTAAAGCTCAAAACGTGCTGTTTACTAAGCAAAAGCATCTTCAAGCATTTTTAGATCGTTGAAATCACGTTCAAATAGAAGCAATATTAATAAAAAACGAATAATAAAAAATTCGTCGTTTTATGCTGTTTTACGCTTTAAAACGCAGATTAAAACTAAAAACCTGCTTTTTTTTGTTTAAAAAAATTTTTTCAAGCTTTTTTAGATCGTTGAAATCGTTAAAAGCCCAAATTTTTAAAAAAAGGGAATAATAAAAAATTCGTCGTTTTATGCTTTTTTACGCGAAAAAACCAGATTAAAGCTCAAAACGTGCTGTTTTGCTAAAATAAGCTTTTTAAAAACTTTTTTGGAACCCGTTGAAATCGTTCAAAAAGAAAATTGGAAAAAACGAATAAAAAAAAATTCGTCTTTTTTTTATGTTTTGTTTTACGCGTTAAAACGCAGATTAAAGCTAAAACGTGCTGTTTTGCTAAAATTAGCTTTTTCAAGCATTTTGATCTTGAAACCCCGTTCAAATGGCCCAAATATTAATAAAAACGAATAAAAAAAAATTTCGTCGTTTTTATGCTTTTTTATGCGTTAAAACGCAGATTAAAACTCAAAACGTGCTGTTTTGCTAAAATAACCCAAAAAGCATTTTAGATGTTGAAATCGTTCAAAATAACGAAATAAAAATATAAAACGAATAATAAAAATTTTGTCGTTTTTATGCTGTTTTACGGGGTTAAAACGGAATAAAACTAAAAACGTTGTTTTGTTTTGCTAAAAAAAAGGCTTTTTCCCAAGCATTTTAGATCTTTGGGAAACCCCGTTTCAAATAGACCTATTAATAAAAAAAATAATAAAAATTCGCCCTTTTTTTATGTTTTGTTTTGCGCGGTAAACGCAATTAAAACTCAAAACTTTCTTTTTTTGCAAAAAATTAAGCATTTTCAAATTTTAATTTTGTGTTTAAAAATGGACGCAATATTAAAAAAAACGAATAAAAAATTTTGTCTTTTTTTCCCTTTTTTTAGCGTTAAAAAAAACGCAATTAAAGCTCAAAACGTGCTTTTTTTGCTAAAATAAGCATTTTCAAGCGTTTAATCCTTTCCCAAATAAAAGAAATAAAAATAAAAACGAATAAAAAAATTTTTGGTTTTTTAAATGCTGTTTTGGTTTAAAACCAAAAAAAACTAAAAACTCTTTTTGCTAAAAAAAAGCATTTTCGGCTTTTAGATGGGGGGAAATCGTTCAAATAGACCTTATTAAAAAAAAAGAATAAAAAAAAAATTCGTCGTTTTTATGCTGTTTTACGGGGTTAAAACGCAGATTAAAACTAAAAAACGATGCTTTTTTTAACAAAATCATTTTCAACCCTTTGGGGGATTTGAAATCGTTCAAATAGACGCAAAAAAATTCGAATAAAAAAAAATTTCGT